>NC_142803.1:3843544-4063651 GCF_049724085.1 Artemia sp. Qi Xiang Cuo
TGTGTGTGTGTGTGTGTGTGTGTGTGTGTGTGTGTGTGTTATCCCGGCGGCGCTTCTCTGGTCCGGGGGACCTTTGGGGGCCGGGGGAGGGCCTTTGGGGCACCGGGCGGGCCTTTGGGCACTGGGTGGGCCTTTGGGGGCCTGGGGGACTGTGGGGGACCGGCGGAGTGCGTGTGGGACCCCTTTGGTCCTATGGGAGCTCGTTGGGCCTTTGGGGGTGCCCGGGGATGACCATTGGGGGTCGGGGGGGGCCTTTGTGGCACAGAGAGGGCCTTTGGGGGCCTGGGGGACATTTGGGGACCGGTGGAGGGCCTTTGGGACCCCGTTGGTCCTTTGGGCGCCCGGGGGACCTTTGAGGACCAGGGGAGGGCCTTTGGGGCAGTTGGGGGCCGGTGGAGGGCCTTTGGGACCCCGTTGGACCTTTAGGAGCTCGATGGGCCTTTGGGGGGCCCGGGGATGGCCTTTGGAGGTCTGGGTGGGCCTTTGGGGGCGCCGGTGGCCCTTTGGGAGCTTGGGGGGCCTTTGAGGGTCCGGGGGGACAGTTGGGGGCCTGGGGGACATTTGGGGACCGGTGGAGGGCCTTTGGGAGCTTGGGGGGCTTTTGAGGACCGGGGGCTTCCTTCGGGGTTGGGGTAGGAGGATTGGAACCCTTTGGGGTTGGGTTAGAGGACCTCACAACACTGTTCAAATGAAACTTGTGTATTATAACGACCACACTCAAAACCTCTTCCAAAATCTCTTCAAAAATCTTCTTTTAAAATGTCTCTATCTGTTTCGCCGAAATAGTTCCATAACCTGTCTAAAACGGTTTCGCCCAAATAATCCCTAAACGTAAATTCAGCGTGTTCCTTTGTTATTGACATCTCTGCGCTAACGCATTTCAAATTAATAAGAAACCTTTTCGCGCGCTAAAACAATTCATCGCTAAGATGTTTCTTGCCTAATTGTTTCCATGGCCTTTTGTTATTAATATCCATTGGAGTTCGACCAAAGAGTTGTTTCCGAGGCAAAGACATTAATGATTTGGATCTATTCCTGGAGAAATGTTTCTATGGTAAAAATTTTTAAAGTCTGACAGATGATGTCATTGATTGATTGATCTGTCAAGAAAGGGGACATTAATTTGTTGTTTCTATGGGGAATTATTGATTCACGATAGGTGAATTGAGGTCGACAGCACAGGTGTTCCAAATTCCGGGAAACTCATAACATTGCCTAGAGCAACAACAACAAATACTATTTCTGGACACCATGACATTCAAGAACGATTACGCAATCAATTTCTCGGAAATTCACTTCCCCTCGAGTCCTAGATCAATAACAGTGCTCCCGTTAGAATTCAATGCGCATGTGCAACCTTCGTCCCGGAGTTATTACACATAGAAACATCAAATAAATCGACCTTGGAAAAAGAGGTCAATGACCCCATTACGTAATCAGTCTCCCTAGGGAGGCTATGCCCTTATTTGGGGTGTAAAAAAAGTTGTAGGTGGCAGCAGGGGTGTCGTCCTGGAGTAGCACCTCCCCCTCTACTTATATTTATTACTAATAAAAACGTTCGTAAATAAAATTAAACAACTTTCGAGGAAGCTATTTAACCAAATAAAAGTAAAATTAATATACAAATTTGGTTTTAATTATGCATGTACGGTGAGCCAAAATCAAAACCTGCACTAATCTAAAAACGTTCAAAAATTAAATGAAAAAAACAAGTTTTTTTTAACTGAAAGTAAGGAACGACGTTAAAACTTAAAACGAACGGAAATTATTCCGTATATGAAAGGGGCTGTCCCCTCCTCAACGTCTCGCCCTTTACGCTAAAGTTCAACTCTCTCTTTTTTTTAAAAAAATAAAAAACTTTAGCGCAAAGAGCGAGGCGCTGAGGAGGGGACAGCCCTTTTATTATACGGAATAATTTCTGTTTGTTTTAAGTTTTAACGTTGTTCCTTACTTTCTGTTAAAAAAAAACTTGTTTTTTTTTTGTTTATTGCGTTAAGAACCGAGTGGTGATGAGTTGTGGTGGTGTTGGATTCCTTTTAAAGAATGGGTTGAATTATAATGAAAGGGATGATCTTAGTATATGGATTGAAGGTAAGGTTGAAGTTTTTTTCAATTGAAATAGATTTTGATGGGAGAAAAAATATAATTAGTAGGCTATGGTGTATAAGCCGCCCAGTGCTCACCAGGAGGAATTTGTGGGAGGTATGAGTCAGCGGATTTCAAAGGTACCGCTGGAGCCAGTCATATTGTTATGGGTGATTTTAATTTTAAAATTGAAGATAATTTTAAAAATTAAAAAAAGATTTAATTTTGAAGGAAAAATTTTTCAGCGGAGGGAAAATACCTAGACCCAAAGTTTCTTAAAGTGGCTCTTTTCTTCAAATTAATTTAATGGGAAACATACAAAGTTAACAGCAAAAATCAACAGGAAAATTTGAGGAGAATATACAATTTGGGATAGCCTATACATTTGACCATCAGAAGGGTGGGAAGGGATAGTAGATCAGTGGTTTTAGGAGCAAATTAAGTATTTTGGAATTATTTTTTTTTAGTGTTCAGAATTTTATGATACATCCTTGGAGAGAGAAAGAACTAAACCAAAACCTTCAACTCTTTCTTCAAATTGAAATAATCTCAAAGAAGCAGTAAAACAGCAAATTCCAAGGGAAGCAAATTGCAAGCATAAATACATTTTAAGGTATACTTTTTGAAATTCTTTTATAGCCTTTTCTTAAGGTTGAAGTAGTGTCAACACAATGAAGAAACAGAAAAATGTTTTAAAGTAGTTTACACAACTTATTGTGTTTCTGTTAGCCAATGAGTATATAATATACCAAAAAAAAACACAAAAGAATGAAAATTATTAGTTTATAATACCCAGGATATTTTTATTAATCAGTTTATCAAGTTTTCTTCCATTACTATACATTTTTCAATATTACATTTTTATAAATCATGCACTCAATAGCTTGCAGACAAAAATTTAAAGCTAAGAGAATTCCAAATGTAATCTAGGAGCTAGAGGGTATGACAGTAATGATGAACCATGGAAATATTTGTTACTAATGCAGAACTAACTTTTTTCAGAACGAAATATAGGGTAGTACTAGTGTACAGTTCAGTGTCATCAGAAGAAAACACTATTAGATTCTAAAAACAACTTTGAAAAATATAAAGTACTTAATTGCATAATTCCTAAAAGAGCTCTGCTTGACTTTATTCCCGCACCATCCTAAGTTTAGAAATCAAAACCCAATTTATGTACTACTTCAACCTTAAAGCCCGAAAATACTAACAAATATCACTACTAAGTGTTTAATATTGCTTAACCCCCTTACCCTTGCTAATGTGCAAATAGGTAGCCAATATAGGGGGGGTGAGTAAAGTTTAAACTTACCTCTCATTTGCATCAGAAATAAACTTTACCCCCACCCCCTAATGTGCAAATAAATAGACTATCCTCATTTGGTATATCCCGGGGTAAATTTATTTGCAGCAAAAGTGATTATTATATTTGGGAAGAGCATTAAAAAAAGGCATCAAGTGGTATGTTTACTTTAGATGTAAGTCAATAATATGAATAGTGAAAAATTTGCCAAAAAAAAAAAATATGTTGTTCAAGGATGTCACCTTTTGAAGAGAAGCTATTCTAGACCTTTACCTATTTTGAAAAATTGGGTAAAGAAGGAGCAAAAATGTAAAGTTAAGGGAAGATTATATTTGAAGTGTTAAGTAGGATGTTCAATAAAGATCAATCAGTTTTTGCAGTTAGTGTTTCCTTTGAAGTAGGCCAATCTTAAAGTAAGACTATTTGAAGCTATTTCTTATGCCTAGCCTTAACCTAACTTTAAAATTCTAATAATTGAATAGCATGTTGAAAACAAAACTAATAACTTCCAAGTCTATTCAAACAAGTTTTTACCTTTGTTTAGGGTTAATCTTTCACCTCAGTTAATTGATTTAATTTTTAAGGGCTGGGCACACGTAGCTGATTTCGGGAACCAATTTCAGCATCAGTGGACAAACGATAGCGGTAAGAAAAATTGGTTGAAAGAAAAATTTATTGCGCGAGATTTTCAAAACAAAAAATCATGGACACAAATAGTCAACTGGAGTTGCATGATTGATCTCAGCTTAGTTCTAAGCTCAGTAGCGGGGTCTTTCACCACAGACATCTCAGGCTAACGATTTATCTGTATCCCTATTTTTTGTGATGATCATGATGACATTCGGTGCCGAAAACTAGAAAATTTTTCAAGCTCAAATCGACGCCTATTTATTTTAAAATCGGCGCTGATTTGGAAATCAGTTCCCGATATCAGCTACATGTGCCTAGCTTTTTAATGTAGATTATTTTTATAGATGTATAGTGCCATCTATGTTATATGATTATTTATATGTGTGCAAGTTATACAGAGCAAACCTTTTAAAACTACTTTAAACAAATTTTTAATTTGGAATTTTTAAAAGGTTTTTTGCAAAGTAAGTTTCTTTTTCGATTGCTTAATCCGTAAATGAATTAATGGTAAAATCATCAGTTGGTTTTCTAGTAACATTAAATAAAAAAAAACAAGTGTTTTCAACTTAAAGTAAGGCGGAACATTAAAACTCAAAACGAACAGAAATTATTACGTATATTGGGGGGGGGTTGTCCCCTCTTCAATATCTCGCTCTTAACACTAAAGTTTGACTTTTTGTTTCAAGTATTTAAGAATGACTCCTGAAACACACGGGCCGTTTAATTAGAATAATAAGCATTTTTAAAAGTTCTAAAAAAAGAAGTTGCGTAAAGAGTGAGGTATGGATGAGGGGACAATAACACTCAAATACGTGATAATTTCTGTTCGTTTCAAGTTTTAATGTTGCTCCATACTTTCAGTTGAAAAAACTTTTTTTTATTTAATTACTAATTATTTTTTTTATAACACAGCGAAATACAGTTTCACCATCATAGATAATTCCCTTACCCCAGGAAAAGTTCCTCCATGGAGAGATACCCCCACCCCAGCCCGCCAGAAAAATCCCCCCGAAAAATATCTGTAGACTTCACAATAGCGTACCTACCCAATATGTAAAAAATGGAAAAAAGTTCATAGCTTGCAGCCCTTACTCCGGGGGCTGAGGGGAGTCAATTATCCTTAAAGACATAGTTACTAGCTCTTTTGACTATGCAAAACAAAATGTCTATCTCAAAATTTCTATTGGACAACATTAGAAAAAAAAGAGTGTGGGAGGCGGGCTAGCTGCCCTCCAATATTTTTGGTAGCTTAAAAGGAGCACTAGAATTTAAGTTTCCAATTAAACGACCCTGTTTTCGATCTTCTAGGATCACAGTTTCGATACAATCAATCCTGGGGAAAAAACAAGCAAATAAACAGGCATCCACAATCTTGCTTCCAGCAAAAAATTCAAAATGCCGAATTTCATATTGTGGTAAAGCTTTCTAATTGAGTTAATTATTAAATTAGTAAAAATATATATGACGCAAATATAAAGTTTTCAAAATACCACTTTTTAAGATAAGGATACAAATCGTGGAATGTGTGGGCTTGAAGGGAACGTGCTCAGTAACCAATTTCCTTGCTAAATGCGTCAATTTACCGGAAGGACGTTGTTAGGTTTTTCATATAAATATCCCAACTTTTAAGACGGAAGGCAGAGCTTTTGACTTGCTGGGTGAACCCCTGCCCGTTTATTTTCTCATTAGAAATACCTTGGACTTTGTTTTATCATTGTAAGTGTCTAAGTATCTTATTTTTATTTTTTGTTGTCTTATTGAGACTTGTGGGTTACTTCGGACAGCCAGTCCCAGTAGACAGATTATGTCCGATTATTATATTGTAAATGAATAAAAGTATTGTATTTTAGACGACCTCTCTACGATCTATTTTTAGCCTCTCGAACATCCCCAGTCGGTACGCCTCATTAGTTCGGTCATAGCCTAAGGCACGCTACCAAAAGTTTAATTACCTTAGGGCCATAGTTTATCTCCCCTATAAAGGGAGAATAAATGCATCTACGACTACAACACCCAAATACCATAAAATAACACTTCACAACAACTGGTGGTCGCTGGAAAAACTGGGTCGAGAAGGCTAGATAAAAATAGTAGATTGAAATAAAATGGCTTTATCAGATGGCGTAGGCAAATTGACTTCTTTTTTAGCGGCGCTCAAATTAGCAAAAGTTCGAGCAGCTTTGCTCGAACTTTGGCTATTAGAAATAGATTTTTATCCCCCCAAAGAGTTGGGTACAACAGAAAAAATGGAAAAAAGGCACAATCAAGAATTGTAAAATGAAAAAAAATAGTATTCAGTATTTAGCAAGTAGAAGTATGTGTATTGTTAGTAGTTTTATTAGTGTTAGCAATAACTGCAGTGTAGTAGTGCTGTATATACTTAAATAATAAAGTATTTGTACCGTGAATTAAAAGAATAAAATAAAACATAATACGTAAAGAAAAAAAATTCTAACTGGACCGATGAAACGTTGGTAGAAATAGAAGAATTTTAGACATAATAGTAGCGAATAGGGTCCTAAGTCAGCCTTACTACAGGTAGAGGCTAGACTTATTGTTCAAGGATAACACTGCTACAATTTAGCAAAGGAAGCACATAAATTGTGGTCCGAACAATCATAGGTTAGAAGCTGCCATTTGCGAGTGTTTTAGGAGTAGAGATGCTTCGAAAATATGGCATCTTAAGACGTAATAATCAATAGAATTACATTTTTTAAAACTAACAAATACTAAGTTAGTTATGTAGTTTCACAAGCAAAGGGAAGGAAAAGATATATAAATATACATAATTAAAGTACTTGAGGAAAGGGATGGAAAAAAAACGAGAAAAGTAACGTTATAAGTAAGAAAGCAAATGTGGAAGCTTAGCAAAAGTCGCCGAAGGAAGCAAAAAAGAGTTGTTACCCAGCTCTGATGGAAACTCTGCATAAGGCGAGAAATTCGGTGAAAAAAACCGTTAATCACAGAAAATGGAGGCATGGGGATAGGTCTTAAAAGGGTCTCCTTTCCCTACACAGAGGAACTTCATTTGAATAATGGTGTTAGAAAAAGTTCAAATTCTGAATTAGCTGCGCGAAATGAGTCAGAAGAAAGTTCAAATTTGAATTTTAAACCATGGCTGCTTTTGAGCCATATAGATGTAAAGCTACCAGTGTGTGAAAACTGTTATGCTTGTTTACAAAGAATATAAGCCCAAGTAGGACAAACAGAGAAGGTAATGCATCCTTTTGGGATAGCTAATATTGATAATTCTAGTCCGCTTTTACGGTTACTCATTGACGAACCACCCTTAAGTATAATCTAATTATAAATCAGTATAGTTTAGTCGAATATCAGATAGATTGTATATCAGATAAAACACGGTCTGATAGTAGAAATCAAATAGAGTGAAGCCAATAGTCTCTTATATTCAAATAAGCCTACAAGTAGATTGTATCCAGGAACTAAATAGAAATAATATTACGGAAACAATTACAAAGGACGTTACAGTTTATATTACAATAATTAACGTTCAAATTCCTAACTTTATGCGGGTTAGGGTAAACTTAATAAACACTATATATTTAGAATCAGCATTAAAAGACAATTCTTTTGATATGTATATTTAAAAAAAATTGGGGGTAATTAAAAAAAAACAACGAAGGAGGTTAGTCTACTGAAATAGGGTCATTGGAAGCTAGCAAATTTGGAGTTGAGCTCAACCACTGCTGGCCTCTAGTTTTTAAGTACATGCAATGCATCTACTGACCTTTGACTCTCCGAGGTGACACTTTCAGTCGAATTTGAAAAAAAATTGTTTTTGAAGAATTCTAAAATAATTATAATAGGAAAAACAGCAAGAGTTTACATTAAATCGCGACATGTACAAGCTAGCTGTAATCTTATTATAATTAGTTATAGTCTAAGAGAATATTTTTTTTTATTAGTTACAAATGGTAAGTAGAGGAAAAAAAGAAATTTTAAAGAAGCGCTATAAAGTTTTAATCAAAACTTAGAATAAGCTTAGAAAGCAAAAAGAATGCTAGGTAAAGTAAACGAAACGCGAAAAAAAAATAAATTATAACCTAAGAAAAAAAAACTTACCAGGAGGTAAAAGCCTTCGACAAAATCCATTAAAAATCAGCCAAAAATTAGCCCCATCGTCACAAGCAAACCACAGTTCATTGTTCAAGATAATAATTTTAACTCTAGCGATGTATTGGATCTGAAAAAACGAATTGGCACAAGAGCTCCCTAGTTTAAACAATTGGGTTTCACCTCTGCCAATCCAAACACCCAAATCCCAAGCCGTCGAACCCTAACAGAAACTAAACGTATCCACTTTTTATTTCAAAAAAATATAACCTTTCACAACAGAAAAAACTCGCAGTAATGAGCATAGATTCATTCTTGTAATTCTCCCAAATTCAAGCTTATCAGTAAAACGCAGACTACGGAACAACGCATTCAAAGCTATTCAGCATTGCCAATGGAATTATTTTCTTTCTTTCCTTGGCAAAAAGGATCGTAATTAAATCTAGAATAAAATTTGCAACCAGTATATCGTAAAAATTGCATTTTTACAAACAAATGAGGGCTAAAAATGCGGCGCAAAACTTAACTAAAAGTGCTCTAAAAATCAACTGGAAAATACAATGCTTTTAGAATACAAACACTTTTTGACGTATAAAATTAAATAACTTCAGAAAAATACTGGTTGCAAAAATTAAACAAACTCCCCCCCCCACCGATTATAAACATATATATAATTAATATTATAATGAATTTCATTGAAAAAGAACATTGAATATATAAAAATAGGCTTAAAAAAAAAAAGATAAACTTTACTTAAAAAGAAGAAAATAATTGAAAAAAAACCCATATGCTCCACTGAAATCCTAAGTAACCCTTAGGCTTACTAATGTAAATAAATTCGCAATTCGAGTGTTTACGCATGGAAAAAAAGAAAGAGTTATACCAAATTTTGAGATGCTTTTAAAAAAATCGACGTTTAAAAAAAAAAAGGAATGCTTTATTCTTTAAAGTATATTTATTACTTAAAATAATTGAGTAATTTATTACACAATGCTTATTTTTATATACGCTATTTGAATTTACTTTAAATTTTAACTAGTGATGTAATGTTATATGTAAATGTTTGACCTCGAGTCAAAGTATTAATAATTTATAAGTAATCCGTTATAAGTAAAATAATCAGTTTAGTATTTAAGTTTGAAAGAATAATCCAGCAAGGAATATGATGTTTCAATTTAAGCGGGATATTATTTTTGGAGTGATTAAAAAAAAAGTAGAGAAAGTAATTAAAGTAATTAACTTTCGAATGTATTGATGTATACGAAGATATGAGGGTTTAATATGGTATTTTAAGTATTTAATAATTAATTATAATTTTAATATGTAAAGAATATAAATGAAATTAAAAAAAACTATAAATGAAATTTTTATATTGTATCGTTATATTGTGTTCATAAAAATATTGATAGAATAATTAGCCTCTTACTTAAAAAAAAAAAAAAATTATTTGTATACATTATTGTGTGATTTTTTTTCCTTATGTATACAAACATTAATGCTTTGTTTGTATGCTGATATAAATTTTTTTATGTATATAACAGACCTAGTTTTTTTTTTAAAACCTATTTTTGGTAAAATTTTGCCGATACCAACCAAATTTGGATGCAACTTATGCCAATTTTGGTTCATGTATGATGCTAATATCAACCAATTTCTGGTGCATTGCAAGAGCTTGTAATAAGCATAGGCCAAGATAATCTTTCTATCCAGGACCGAAACGTTTACCTTGTCCGAAATCAACGTCAACAGAATCCAATAATAAGTGAGAATTTACTACCAATTTATTGACTGACAAGTGAATTTAAATCCGTAATTTTCAATGCTTAAGATGTATAAGCAAATGGCTTATAGACTAAACATTCATTAAGTTAATGTAAAATGTTAAGAAAATCAAAAGAGTTGTTTTTAAATAACTCTTTGGTTACAAAACAAATTTTTATATATTTACTAGTCAAGGTATTTCTAAAACGAAAAAAAATAAACAGTACATAAGATACGTCACACCGATAAATTCAATTATTAAGGGAAATTAAATTTAAACTCAAATTAATAAAATTGTATAATATTACTTGACATTTAAGTTTAGTAAAACCATTAATATTATGTTTAAGCCGCTTGGGGTCAAGTTAAAACAGAAGATGCATATGAAGAGGTTAAAAGAGTAATTGTCAGTCCTAGACACAGGGAAAAAGAGAAACAAGGATGAATTTCAAATTGAAATCGTTCGACAAAAAAAGGAACATGGCCAATATTGGACCAGAAACATAACCCTAAGGAAACCCATTGAGGGTAGATGCACATAATGACCCAAAGATGTCAGCATAATAGCTTTAAACGAAATTAAGTTGTTTTAAAAGTAAAATATTGAGAATTGGGACCATTCTTCTTTAAATGCGGAGTATTGTGGTAAAGCTTTCTAATTTAGTTAATTATTAAATTAGTAAAAATATATATGACGCAAATATAAAGTTATCAAAATATCACTTTTTAAGATAAGGATACAAATCGTGGAATGTGTGGGCTTTGAGGGACCTTGCTAAATAATCAATTTCCTGGCTAAATGCGTCAATTTACCGGAAGGACGTGGTTAGGTTTTTCATATAAATACCCCAATTTTTGAGACGGAAGGCAGAGCTTTTGACTTGCCGGGTGAACCCCTGCCCTTTTATTTTCTCAATAGAAATACCTTGGACTTTGTCTTATCATTGTAAGTGTCGAAGTATCTTATTTATATTTTATTGTTGTTTTATTGAGACTTGTGGGCTACTTGGGACAGCCAGTCCCAGTAGACAGATTATATCAGATTATAATATGGTAAATGAATAAAAGTATTGTGTTTTAAACAACCTCTCCGGGATCCAATTTTAGATCCTCGAACATCCCCCGCTGGTATGTCCGATTGGTTTGGTCATAGCCTAGGGCTCGATACCAAAAGTTTAATTAACTTAGGGCCAGAGTTTATCTCCCCTCTAAAAAAAGAATAAAGGCATCTACGACTAAAACCCCCAAATACCAATAATAATACTTCAAAACAATATATAGGAGCTTAACACCACTACAGTAGGTTCCTTGGATATGCTAAATCTGATGGTGTGATTTCCATTTAGATTAATTTATGTTTTAAGGGTGTTTTCCCCTTTTTCTAGCAGTGTTGCCATTTTCAACCACTCAATCCAAGTATTTAAGCCAAAACCTTGTTTTTAGGCTACCCACATTCAACACGGAGTTCTACACGGACAGTACAGATAATAGTTCTGTTTTCAGGCACCGGGTTTGAAATCTGTTTTGGAGCGGGTTCAACAAATATCATTTTCAGGTTTTTGTGTTCAACCAAGCAAAACTTTAAATCATTTACATCTTACAGGTTCCAAGTGTGTTAGACACGGGTTCTTCAAAATTGTAGAGCGCTAGAATAGCATTGTTGAACATGAGTTCTGAGAAGAATTTACTGTGTTGAAAACGGCACTCAAAACAATAATCTGTCAAACCCGTATCAAACTTCATGATGGATGTGGGTTACCTAAAAACAAGGCTTTTTGTTTTGAGTACTGTGTTCAACAGGCGAATATTTCGTCCAAACCCGTGTTCAACCATGATATTCTGGCACGTTATAATTTTGAGGAATCCGTGTCCAACACGCTTGGAACCAGTAAGATGAAAACCCTTTAAAGTTTTGCCGGGATGAACACAGAGAGCCTGAAAACGAGTTTTGTCGAATACCTGAAAACCCGACTAAAAACGTTGGTTTCGTAAACAAGGTTGCCACTCCGACGATATTAATGATACTCCTCAGGGTCTCTGAAAAAAACTACCACGGCGTAAAAAGTGCTACTACTACTTACAACTTACCACAGCATCAAGCCACCCGAGGTCAAAACCGCTACGATAGTTCCTCCTCCATCCCAATCTGTTTAAAGCCTCCCTCTTTACACCCTCACAGGAAGTTCCAATTTTTCTTAAATCTTTCTTTATGACATCCTCCCACCCCAATTGTGGACGACCTGCCTTTTGTTTAGGCCAAGCCGGTAGGCCGAAAAGGACAATCTTTGGAAACCTGTCACCCTTCATCCGCAGAACATGTCCGCTCAACCTTTCTCTCTACCTACCCACAATACTAACTCCCAAAAAATTTGAACGTCTTATTTGAGCACCAAAGTTTCCCTTTGGCCTAAATATAAATCAAAGGTAATTTTTTTACTTCTCTATAGCAAGTTCTTCTTATCTGACTTCTAATATATACATAAAAGGCATCTTATATGGGTTGCAACAACAGCAAAAAATCCCGTCATCTCTGATGTTCATTTTCAACAACTCTGGATGGCCTAATGTGGTAATACCACATTTAGACTATCAATTTTCTAGACAAATGGGACGGAACTAGCCAAAAATAGCAATTCTTTTTTTAAATATATGTGCACAAGTTTATTGGTTAACCCTACCAAAGCTCCCTTTTTTCTTCTATATTTCAGCATGCTTCCTTCAGAAAATTTGCCCTTTTTTGTTGGAACCCCACTGAAAAACCGTTTTATTTTTTACTTATTGTCTCTTTTTCGGCACTTTTTCTAAAAGTAAATCAAAACTACTGTGGTAAATCCTTCTAATTAAGTCAATTTGGAATTTAGTAAAAATATATTAAGACTCAAATACAAAGTTTTGAAATACCACTTTTTATTAAGATAAAGATACACATCCTGGAATGTGTAAGCTTGGAGGGAACTTGCTCAATAACCAATTTTCTGGCCAAGTGCGTCAATGAACCGGATGGACGTGGTTGGTTTCTCATATATATATTCAGATTTTTGAGACTGAGGGCGGACTCTTGGACTTGCAGGGCGAACCTCTGCCTATTTATTATCTTATTAGAAATACCTTGGAATAGTGTCGGATTATTGTAAGTGTCTAAGCATCTTATTATATATTTATTATAGTTTTCTGAGACTTGTGGTCTACTTAGGACAACCAATCCCAGTAAAATATATATATTTGGTATTATTATATGTTAACTGAATAAAAGTATTGAGTCATAGCCAACCTCTCTAGAATCTACATTTAGTCCCTCAAAAATACCCCAGCTGGTATGCCTGATTAGTCCGGTCATAGCCTAAGGCATGCTACCAAAGTTTACAATACCTTAGGGCCAGAGTTTATTTCCCCTATAAAGGGAGAATAAAGGCATCTACCACTACACCCCCTGAATACCATAAGAATCACGTTACCACACTACCATTTTCCGTCCTATTTTTTCTAAATATGGGACTAAATTAGTGAAGGGACTCGATTAATGGCGTCATCTGAAAATTTCAGTTATAGTGATAATAATTTGTAGGGTACTAATTTCCTATATGATTTTTTCTAACTTGCAGTTGGAAGGTTAAAAAGGGAGAAATTGCGTTAATCCTAAATTGGAAGTCGCAAATGACTTTCGTTTGTTGGCTTGGGGGACAAAAAGCACAGAAAACCTCATTCGAAAATTCAAAAAATTCAAAAATTTGGAATTTTAGGGTTGTCAAACCCAAAGTTCCCCACTTCCTGTGTTTGTCCCTAAACAAATCCAAGCCTATTTATCTTTTTCTAAGGGGACTGCTCAGCTTTTTTGGGCCCTTTTGAACTAAATACTATTCTAACTAAATGTTAATTCCTTTCCATTAAAAAAAAATAGTGTAAACTTAGAATTGGGCTATTGAGAAGGAAACATGTTAAGAAAACCATTTTTACTTCCAAATATGCAGAAAAATTGTGGTTAACACATTTTGAATACGCTTCAACAACATTTCCCCCCCCCTCCCCCACCTCTGACGTGCAAATTAGTTACAATATAAATACATATTTTTATGTATTTAAAATGTAGAAAGTACAAATTATATTCTGTAGTAAAGTACGTAATTTGTGTATTATGTACTTTACTACAGTACTATGTATAATGTAAATATAAATTATGTATATATACATAATCTACTATAATTTGTATTAAAGTACAAACTATATTCTGGCTTTTAGAAAGAATAGGGGTTTAGAGCCCTGCTCATATTAATTTCTGCTTGTTTTGAGTTTGACTCTATTATTTACTTTAATTTCTGTTTGTTTTGGGTTTCATTTATATATTAATACTGATTTGTGGTAGTTGTAAGCTTGGTAGATTATTTTATTCTTTTTTGTTCATTTTTGGTTTAATGGAGTTCTTTACTATTTTGAAAAACTTATTTTGTGTAAAGAGTTTTTTTTTTAATCAACTTAATAAAAGAATCCATTTGTTCAATGAAGAACCACAAATCTTCTGGTAAAGACGATCCGCCTCCTGAACTATATGAAGCTGCTGACGAGATTGTTGCTGCTCAGCTCAAACCACTGATTGATCAAATCTGGACCGAAGAAAATTACTCGAAGAACTGGAAAGTTTCATTCCTTGTTCCTTGCATCAGAAAGGGTGACAAATCAGAACTCAAAATTACCGTAGAATCGCTCTCATTGATATTGCGGCAAAGTTGTTTGCCATTCTTCTCCTCAATATATTTAAACCGGCCCGAAAAGAGAGAATCAGAATAGAAAAAGCTGGCATTTGAACCGAAGTTTCTGGTACCAAGCACATTTTTAGTAAAACAGGAATAAAACAAGGCAACGTCCTATCCCCCATCGTTTTTAATTATGTAATTGACTGGATAATAGAGAGAGTTGTCACCACAGATGAAGGAGTGATGCTTAGAAAAGGTGTTCAGGTCACTGACATAGATTATGCGGATGATGTTGCTGTCACTGAGGATGATCTACTAAAAGCTCAGATGATGATTGACAAAGTTTCATACTACTATGCAATAGTTGGATTAAAAATTAACCCAACAAAGACCAAAGTGACGTGTACCAATTCCTAGGATTCCCTCTTATATATTATTAATCATTTTTGTTTTATAATATTAGCTCTTAAAATTAGTTATTTTAATGCAACGAAAGAACAAAAATGAAACCTTAAAAGATCAAAAAGTATACCATGGTGTAAATCAAACCATAAGTGAAGGAGAGAAAATATTATAACAAATATCAGGAATAATTGTAACTAAAAGAGAGCTAAAAAAATGCACATCATATGTTGAAGTTAAAGTTTGACGACGAAAGTCAAACTTTCCTCAGGTCTTACAAATAACAGTTCAAATAGGGAAAAATCTTTTTAATAGAAAATGAAAAACAATAAAAATACTTCTGGATATTTCAGTCACACATAGTGAAACCGCCATCAGTATAAACATATATATATAAATATATATATATATATATATATATATATATATATATATATATATATATATATATATATATATATATATATATATATATATATATATATATATATATATATATATATATATATATATATATATATATATATATATATATATATATGTATATATATATATATATATATATATATATATATATTATATATATATATATATATATATATATATATATATATATATATATATATATATATATATATATATATATATATAACAAAACCTGTGGGAAGTGCCAGTACCCAAATCGCCTTTCCCCAATAGTTTAAGGATCAATGTCGGGCCGGTACCGATACAGCTCTTGTGTTTGTTCCCGCTCCCTTCTGCACAGGCTGTCACTGAATTTGTGAATATATATATATATATATATATATATATATATATATATATATATATATATATATATATATATATATATATATATATATATATATATATATATATATATATATATATATATATATATATATATATATATATATATATATATATATATATATATATATATATATATATATATATATATATATATATATATATATATATATATATATATATATATATATATATATATATATATTCACAAATTCAGTGACAGCCTGTGCAGAAGGGAGCGGGAACAAACACAAGAGCCGTATCGGTACCGGCCCGACATTGATCCTTAAACTATTGGGGAAAGGCGATTTGGGTACCGGCAATTCCCACAGGTTTTGTTAACTGTTTCATAGCAGATATCAGTAGTTGAATATACGATTGATTGATTCAGTAATGGATTGGTTCATTGAATATACGATTGATTGAATTATTGTTTCACTGCCTGACATTTCATTCCGTACCATCATGGCATTGGAGAAACTTGTATTGAATACAGTTCTGAACTATCCATTTCGAGCAAGGAAGGCTGGGAACACGGATGCGGATATAGTCAAAGTAGAATGCGGATTTTTTGCTGGTGATCAAATTGCCAAAGCCGAACGGTTAATCTGGTCTGAAGCAAAAATGTCGGTTAGACCAACTGACAGACAGAAGGTTTCACACTTTTACAGACATTATTAAAGCGCTTGATTATAGTGATAAGAATTCGGTGCCACTGCCAAAGTTTGTCATTTTCCAGTCA
This sequence comes from Artemia sp. Qi Xiang Cuo, assembly GCF_049724085.1. Lineage (NCBI taxonomy): Eukaryota > Metazoa > Arthropoda > Branchiopoda > Anostraca > Artemiidae > Artemia > Artemia sp. Qi Xiang Cuo. Next base: position 3,860,040 of record NC_142803.1, read on the forward strand.
GATTAGGTTTCCATTGTTCCGGGTGAAGCAAGGGTAACGCTGACGAGGAAGATAAATGAGCTCTGTCTCGAGTTCAAGAGTTTTATTTCCTCATTCGGTCAGCCAAGTTGCCAAGTTGCAAAAGTAAGACTAAACTCTCGTACACAGTTGTCCTCGATCTCCAAAAAACCCTCAATAATCCGGACGCTCGCAAGCGTTTTGTCGATAGTGTTTGCCCGAACTAAATGAACTTCGTAAGACCAAGGATGGCGGGAAGTAGATAGTAAGATCCAAATCGTCCGCAAGAACCATCATTGAGAACGTGAAATCAAATGCTCTCGACGTATCTGCAAAACTAAAAGAGCGACTCTTCATTGCAGTTCTCATGGGTGTCCCACCTAGTATGACAGAGCAGGATATCAAAAGGCTTGTTCCTACTGCCACTAAACTTGCTGAAATCGGCAGTCATGAACGCGTGAAAGTCTTCAAGAATTACGTTGATAGTAAAAATGATCTAGATCAGTTTCTTAGTGACTCAGTCAGAGTTGGTTATGAAAAGCTGCCTGCTGAACAGTTTAAATTTATGTCCAAACGCTGCTACTCCTGCCACTGTTTTGGGCATATCGCAGCTGATTGTTCTCAGTCTCCCCGTTGTGGACGCTATGGTGCCGAAGACCATACCTCAAGTAAGGATCTTCCTTGCAAAAGCGATATGTTCTGTATATTGTGCAACAAGAAAGGCCACACTTGTTATAGCGTAAGATGTCCAGCCAATAACTCACCATCAAAATGAACGCTACAACCAGCGATTTCTCGTTTAGTGTTGCATCGTGGAATCTGAATGGTAATTTTCGGAATCGTTTTGTGTTCTTACAAGAACTAATGCCTGAATATGACCTGGTTTGTGTTCAAGAACATTTTACAAATTCTGTTAGTCTGAACTTATTAGATATATCCCCAACTCATACAGTATTCTCGTTCCTTGCATGCCGAACACGAATTCACGGTCGCCCTTCCGGTGGGTTGGCCACTTTTGTGAAATCTTCCCTCCCGTGATTTAGCTTTGACTCTGGAAGTGATTTTCTTGCAGTGAGGATTAATAATGTGGTTTTAATTAATTTTTATCTTCCAACGGATTATCAAGACGAAAAATCGGAGGGACTGTTTGCAATTAGTGTGGCTCGGCTAGCTAAATATCTCGAAAATTAGAAAAAAATGGAACTTTCTTGTGTTATAGCGGGTGATTTCAACTGTGACTTGACAAAGAAAAATTAAACTGCATCTAGTCGTTTGACTTTACTTCATGGTTTGCTTGACAGTGAATATATACTCGCATCAAAAAATAAGGACTTTTCTTATATCCACAATAGTGGAAGTACATCTAATATCGACCATATTGTTTATACCCCGTCGGTCTCTGTTTCTGAAGTAACTGTGTCGGACTCTTGTTTGACGTTGAATCATTTTCCCCTTTCTTTTGTATTTAATGTGAATGTTAGCCCTGCATGTTCGTCACCTAATCCTGGGGCAAAACGGTTATATTTTGCTTATGATTGGGAGCGTGCTTCTAGGGATTGTTTCCAGAGTGTTAGTGATAATATACTAGATAAAATTAGAGTCCCGCTTGATTTGCATATGAATAGTTCTAAAAAGAATCTACTTGAGTTTCGACTTCGATTCAACACGAATGTCAGTGAGCTAACTCACGAATTGTGTGTTGCTGAAAAATCAGCTGTACCTGCTAGGAAAGTAAAGACTGATACAAAAATTTCTGGCTGGTTGTCTAATATCAGTTTACGGAAGGCTTGTAATTCTGCTAAGCTGTGGCTTTCTATCTGGCGGGAAGCCGGTTCACCGCGTGATGGTTGACTGAAAAAGATTCGAATTCATACGAAACGACGATTTGCAAAGGAGCTTTCTTTGCATCGTGGTTCTTTAATCGCGGCAAATTCTGAAGCGGTTCGTTCGAATCCGAATAAGCTTTGGTCGGCATTATCTAAGAGTTCCCGCGAAGATCCACCTCCGCAAATTCGTCTACTATCATGGATTTAACATTACCAAAATGAACTCTCACCACCAGACCCACAGCTTCAGGATGGTTTTAAAACTTGTCTTGATGATTTTTTTCGCGTGCAAGAAGTCCCGGTTTTACTATTAAGAGGGTTACGATATATTCGGCTGTTAAAAAGCTGAAGACAAAGAAATCACGAGGGTTTGATCAGATTTCGGCTCATCATTTATTTTTGTGCAGCGATTTATTTTTTGAGCACCTTGTTCTACTTTTTCCAATGGTTTTTAACCTAAGAATGGAACCTGATTCTTTTTGTATAGGGTCCCTGACGCCTATTTTGAAAAAGCTACTTGGCGTGAGGTGGAGTAAGTGGCCTTACCCTCTTAGAGAACGAGCTTCTAGTTTGGTGGAGAGGTTCGCTAACTTGAAGGTTTTCAGGGTCTCAGTAATGTGGATATTGTCATATCATTTGAAGACTTCGAATCGACGCAGGTGTCTAGTTTGGATGGCATCGACCTAGTTTTTGAGCTGTGTCTGGGTTATTGGCCATGTCTCAGAAGAGTACAGCATGATGCTTTAGACTTTGGCATTGTAAATTCGGGCTTTTGTAAGGCAACAAATTTGTAGCTTGTGAAAGACTGCTTTAAGGAGCCGTCCGAACACCGTTTGCCTTGACTGATCTGGCTGAAACTTCGGCGTCAAGTGTGCCATTTGAGGATGTAATTAGTCCGAGCTATGTGAACTTGCTTACAACGTGAACAGCTTTGCCGTTGATCGCAAAAGTTAAAGCTGATACCGATGCGGTCTTTTCTATGGGCATGATCTTCGTTTTATTCCAGTTAATTTGCAGCCCAACTCCGGAGACAGTGAAGGAGAGCGTCACGACTGCAGACTTAAGTTGGTCAAGATTTTTACTAAGGACCGCTACATCGCCGGCAAAGTCAACATCAGAAAAAGTCCCCCGGCATAACTTATGCCAAAAGGGTGGACACGGCGTGTCTCGTTCAAAAGGTGGTCGATGACGCAGTTAAACAGCTCAGGTGCAGCAGCGCATCCTTGCCGTACACCATTTTTGATGGGGAAGGAAGAAAGAAGCTTCCCATTAACAAGGACAGTGCTTTCTTTGCTGCTGTAGAGTTCTTTAAAGAGGCTGACTATCTTTGTTGGTAGGCCTGCAGCTTTCAGGATTAGACAAAGGGACTGTCTGTCAACGGTGTCAAAGGCAGAACGAAAGTGAATGAAAGCTATATTAGCTTTTTTGTCGATTTCCAGTGTCTTCTCAACAATCTGTCCGACTTTATGAACCTGTTCATTTGTCAATCTTCCTAGAATGAATCTGGCTTGTTGGGGGTGGCTAAAAGCATGTAGGAAACTTATTGCATGTTTCAGCAGGAGCATTGCAAACAGTTTTCCAGGAAAAAAAAGTAGGGTGATTCCACGGTAGTTGCTACAATTCTGTCTTGCTGCTCATGCACTTAAGCACTAGCACGATTATTCCTTTCTTCCAGTCTGACGGTATAACTTCAGTGTGCCAGACACACTAAAGACCATCTGCAGCCAAAGTATCATTGTAGGGCCACCCGTAGTAAGTAGCTCTGAAGCAATGCCACAGGTGCCAGCTGCTTTATCGTTTTTCAGTTTCCTCACGGCCGATTTAATTTCCTCAGAAGAAAATTCGGCGTCGTCGGGGACAAGAGTAGCTTCTGCAGCAGCGGCAACAAGCCCTGGATCAGTGCAATCAGGCGGATCAGAGTTTAGCAGCTTATTAAAGTGTTTCTCCCAGAGAACAACAGATTGAGAATGATCGTATATGGTTTCTTCATTCACTGCTTTCAGGCTTGTGAACGTCATGGCATGTTGGCCAGTCAGCTCGCGCAGGATCTTGAATGTTGCGCCTTTGTGTTTCTTTTGGGCAGCTTGTTTGAGCTCAGCGACTTTGCCCGCAATGAAATCTTTCTTGTCCTTGTGAAGCAAGGAGTTACTGTGTTTGTTGAGCTGTCTGTAGAGTGTCATATATCCTCGTAATTTCGCTCACCGTCTCTGCTCAATTATTTCAAACGTCTGGTTGCTAATCCACTCTTCCTTCTTTAGCGGCTTCGAGCTCACAACTTTTGTAGCTTCTCTGAGGACATTTTCTTTGAAATTGGTCGATGCTGACTCCCTTTCTGAACACTGCTGGAGAGCCTCAAAGCTGTTAGAGATTTGAACCATATACCGCTTGTGAGCCGAAAGATCTTCCTTCATTCAAGAGGTGTGTATCTTCTTGATGGATGAAGAGTAACTCTTTTTGTCCCTCAGCCGGAGTTTGGTCCTTTCAGAGACGAGACGTCTCTTTCGGCACCTCTGTATGAGTGGCAGTTCTGGACAGACGACAGCCAGTGTCGTCGAACAATGATTTAGTCAGGAATCTTTTTTGTCCTTCCATCATTGCTGTACCATGTATACTTCGCAATATCTTTTCTCACAAACCAAGTATTTGTGACTGATAGAGCGTGGTTGATGCAGCAATTGAGCAGCCCCTCCCCATTATCATTCAGTGTGTCAACTGTCACTGGTCCAACGGCAGCATCGTATAAAGCAAAGCTGTCATTCGCGTTAAAATCTCCTAGGACTTGGAGTTAGTCGTGTGGAGGTACGGAAGAGAGCTTGGAGGACAGTAACGCATAGAAGTCATCCTTATCTTCATCTTGGATCTCGTTTGTCGGTGCATAGCAGGTAAGTACAGTTATCTTTCCTTGCTTGCCGTTGATTCTCGCTTTCAGTAGACGTGGTGAGATAGGCGTAAATGACAATAGGGTAAATGACGAAGTAGATGAGAACAAGGCCAACTCCCCCTTTTCCTTGGGGCCCACCAGACCAAAGCGGTGTCCATCCTTCTGCAATATCTTCTTCACCACTTCCCGTAAGGTGAGTTTCTGTTATTCCTGTGATCGTCACTTTGTATCTTCTCAGTTCTTTTGCTAAAAGAAGCTTAGAACCAAGCTGGTTCAGCGTCAGGAATAATTGGCTCATGTGTTTCTCTGGAGAGATTATTTGCAAAATTATTCCAGTATTTATATTTAGCATCTATTATAGTCCTTTTTAGATACGATTTTGCTTGTAATTTTTTAAAATATATAGTATGGGATGTTTTTTTTATGAATTCGGTCCTGGCTGACTTTTATATTCTACATTTATTTAGGCACTCATTTGCCCACCATGCTTTAGGAATGTGTTTAGGGAATGTTTTCTTAGATGTTGTCCTGGGGATAGCATGATTAGCTGTATTTATTAGTAAAGATGTCAAGAATTCAGCATGTGTGTCAACTGTTGTGTTTGAAATGCATGAATTTTGGGTTAAATTTGTAATTTCATCATTTAGCTTATTTTGGAACATAGACCAATTTGCTTTAGTGTTGATATATTTGGAGGTATGAGATAGAGTTTCAGCAGGTTCATTTAGGAAGCAAACTATAGCAAAGTGGTCAGTTCATAGACTATCAATTTTATTTATGTAAATTTTATTCAAAATATTTAATGACACAATTTGTAGGTCAATTGTGGAGAATCTGCCACTTTTGGGGTTGAAATAAGTATTCAGGTTTGGAGGGGTAGCAACAGCTAATTCATTATTATTTGAAGTCATATGCTCAATGAATTTACCAGCTTTATTTGCTGGTTTATTACCCCACAAGAAGCTGTGGGCATTGAAGTCTCCACAAATAATTATATTTTTTTACATATTAGAATTATTTATATAATTAAAGAAATTCATGGCATCTGTAGTTTGGCCTTTAGGGTTATAAAAGCTTAATATGTAGGTTTTTATATTATTTAGCCAAACAGTGATACCAGTTGCATCAACATCATTTGCAAAATCTGGAAAATTGATGCCACAGAATTTTATATTATTTTTAACTAATAAAGCTACCCCACCTCCTTTTCTCTCTGAAGATCTATTCTTTCTGAGGATAGTATATCCCAGAGACTTAATTTGTTGATTTTGGGTTAAATGAGTTTCCTGGAGGCAAGCAATATTAATGGAATTATTATTCATAAAAGATATTAGTTCATTTAGCTTATTTTCTGTGAGTGATCTTACATTCCACTGGAGTATTGATATATGTTGTGTTGTTGGATTATTCTTCATATGACTGTGTATCAATGTTCAGCTTTGTTAAAAGTAAAGCAAGATCTTTTTTTGCTTGAATGAGCATATCATCAGGGATGTAGATTTTTGCCAATTCTGCAATGATTTTTGCTTTCTGTAGTTGCTGTATGTTCATGGCCTGAACTGCATTACAGTTTAGAATGAATGAGCATATATTTGGGGATTGCATTTTTGGTTTTGCATCCTGTTTGTCGGTTAAGGGATTAATTCCTGCTAGTGTTTCGTGTATGTTTTTTCTTGGGAGGGGGGGCCAGGCGGACCTGCTCTCATCAGAAAAGGAAAATGGTGGACTTGGATTTCTTGTTATAGGGATGCGAGCCTGGTGGCTCAGAAGATGGCGTTGTATCCGGGATACTTGATCAAGTGAGGGCAAATGACTGGGGGTGGTTTGTTGGTTTCAGTAAGGGCTTTATTTGGTATTGTTGGTGAGCATTTGCTTCCAGTGTTGCAAAGGGGTAAGGGATGGCCTTCTCTGTTGCTATTTGGAGTGTTAGAGCTCTTTTTTTATATGCAGGGCATAGTGATTTATTTGTAGATTCATGTGGGCCTTTGCAATTGATGCATGTAGGCTGAGTGTTGTTGCAAGTTGTCAACTCTTTAGGATGGAATGCTTTACAATTAATACACTCTAGGAGAATTTAATTACATTTGTTTGTTGTGGGTTGCAGTTTCAGACTCTTCTGACACTGGATACGCTGTGCTTTGTATTCCTTGTGCGGCTTGATTTGCCCAAATAGGAAAAATTTTTCCGGGACATTAATTTTTTCTTTCGGTGTAAATAAGAAGGATCTACTTGTTTTTTAGCCATTAGTTAGGTTTGCCCAATTAGGTAACATCTTCAATTAGAATTGTGTTTCCAGCCGAATCTGAGAGCCCTTCTTTTAACTCCTGAACGGTTATTTCTGGGGGAAAATTGTACAGTACTATTTTTGTTGGTGATTGTTTTGGGTTCCATGTAGATGCAATAATTGGGGTATTCAGAAGGGATTTTAGTCTAATTATTGTGTCTACTGATTTCTGATCTTGGACAGATATTAGCAGATATCCATCCCTGTAAATATTAAGAGAGAATATTGATTTTAGCAATTTGAAAAATACAACTCTTATTTCAGTAATCTTTTTTATTTCATAGGGGGTGGTAGGGGTAATTTTAAGGTAAATTCCTAAGTTTTGGGAGGGAGGATCTTGGGCAGGGAGAGGAGAACTGCTTTTGATTGGGGAGAATTTTTTCCTTTTTTTAGAGCTTCTAAAGAGGACCTCTTGAAACCCATTATCATCATTTATGGTGACTTTAGCCCCTACACTTATCATTGTCCTATTCTCGGAATTGGAGCTATCATTTTAACTTTGAGATAGTGTGCTTGACCAGCCAAGATGGGTATCACTTTCACTGGCATTTGAGGTGGGATCAGGGGGGACTTTTTTTTGAGGACTTCTAATCATTGCGTATTGGAAAGAGCTTTTAACAAAAACAAAACTAAAACAAGAAGAGATAATAGAATGATATCAAACCGTCTGCACTATACTATGGGGAGGAAAAACACCACAGTATAGCCCTGAGGATGAATTGAGCAGGATTGGTTCAGTAAAACTACTGATTAAATGTTATAATATTCACAAAAAAATTTATTTTAAATTTCTTATAATGTTGCTGTTGTGACCTTTTCGTTGTGAAATTTAGAATTGGTAGTGTTGACAAGGAGACATGTTAAGAAAACAATTCTTACTTTAAAATATGTATAATGATCCTAATTAAAATATTATCCATGGGGAGAACATTTATCATCGAATCTTACCTATAAAAAACTTTCTTTTTTCCTGTTAAAATTAAAAATTACAATATTCTCCATTCTATTCTACCTAATTCTTTTGAAAACGCCGCTATAAGTTGCCAAATAAGTTGTTGTATAGATAGCGTTCTTATTCCGTTTTTTTTTATGAGCAGTGGCGAAAATACTCTTTTTTTTAATGAGCAGCGTCAAAAATACAAAATATGAGCCTGTAACGACTGGAATGAACTATCTGTAAAAACAATTTATTATAGCGGCAATTTCATTTTAGCATGGGGTTTATTGTAAACTTTTTCTTTTAAGTTGGAAAAAGAAGGATTTTTAGAGGAAAAAATTGATGATAAAGGTTCTCCCCTCGGATAATATGCTAACTAGGATCAATATACATTTTTAAAGCAAGAATTGTTTTCTTAACATGTCTCCTTGTCAACAGTACCAACTCTAAATTTATACCGATAGGCTCAATGAAACTAAAGAATGAAGTAAAGGCTTTATAGCAATCATCTGGAGTATTTTGATAAATTTATAGGCCTACTTTTTCATACAGTTTAGCCAGGAAAAATGATCACACCACTTGATGTCTTTTTCATGTTCCTTTCCAATATGGGGACTAGTTCCATTTTGAGTCATTGATGGGGACCAAAACAACACATTATAGGCTTTTTTTTAGGGTTAATTTGTAGCCTTGAGTAGTTCATAACATAATTTATATTTTCCTTATTCTTAACATTGTTAAATGTTAGTAGGGTAAAATTCTGCTTTAGCTACTTTTGGCTATCTTAGAAAGGGTTTAGGTTAGGAAAATGACACTTTCAGGGATTGGTCTACAGGCTAAAGTATGGGTAAATATTTACCAAATCATATTATTGAGTAACAACTAAAGTGAATATACCATTCAATGCCTTTTTTATGCTGATTACGAATATAATAATCATTTCTATCAGAAATGAATCTTAGCCCCCCCCTAACCTAACCTAACCCCCACTCCCCAAATGTGCGAATATATATCCTGAATTGACATATATAGGGGGAGGCTAAAATTCATTTCCGATATAAATGATTATTATATTCATAATCAGCATAAAAAAGGCATCAAATGGTATATTCACTTTATTTGTAAGGCAATAATATGATTTGGCAAATGTTTACGAAAGTATGTCCTAGGAAGGTACCTTCAATAACCTTTAAAAACCTGTGTGCTATCAAAGTGAAACCTTGCAAAACAGATCTTCTGCTTAAATGAATTGCAACAAAACGGTTTTCAGCCTCACAGCTTTGCTTAATCCCAAATTCGAAAGTTTTAAAGATATGCAAATACATTTTCTAAATTTTGAAAAAAAAACATTGATATGGCTTAAAACTTTACTCAAATAACAGGAATTACATTTTCAGAACTAAAGCCAGAGAAAAAGAAACTAATAACTGAAATTTAAGGTAGCCTAAAATGTTATTGTGTCAAAAATTCAATAGGTATAGACCTGTTGTGTAGGCATATTTCATGACCGTCTAAAAGGAGAAGGAGTGGAGGTAGGTACTTCAAAATACCTTCCCCGGGACAAACTTTAGCCCGTAGACCCATCCTTGAAAGTTTAATTTTCCTAACCTAACTGCTTTTCAAGATAGCCAAAAGAAGCTAAAGTAGAATTTTACCTCTAGGCTCTATTTGAACAAATGACAAAGAACAGAATAATTGTGATTTCATTCCCTTCATTGTCTGTGTTAATAGATAAACTAGGGATTTATAGTTTTAATTCTCAGGAAAATTAGTCTTATATTGGGTCCCAAAAGTGAGATTGAATTTGTTGAAGCTTGGAGGTTTATTCCTTCTGTCTGTTTAGACAAAATAGATGCAAAATTGACGTTTTGCTCATTTCTACCTTACATAAATGGTATACGTACTTTCATTTATCTGTGTTGTTTGTTTTCTGCAGGAATGTTTTTGTCTCATTTTTAGGATGATGCACCTTGTTTAAAAAATGACTTATGCTAGAAGTTCATTTTTAGGATTTTGACGTACCCCAGGATCCCTGGTTCCAAAGGTATGATTGAATTTCTTGAAGCTAGAAGACTTTCTCCTTTAAAACTTGTAATTGAAGTTTTTTTCATTACTTTCTAACCTTTAGTGAGTCTAAAAGAACTTTTTTTTGGCAAATTAAATGTTAAATAATTAGATCACCTTTTTTCAACTTAATAGTGGTAAAATAGGTAAGATTGTCAAAATTTTTAGTAACAACAATATATTTTCCCAATTGCTAAGTGCAGTAGAAAGGAAAGCCATTGGTAAGGACCCCCAAAAATTAATTGAGGTTATTTTAAAAGGCTTTACTGCCCAAAAAGCTGGTATAACTGGAGAAAGGGCTTCTCAGAACTTAATGATTTTAAAAGATTTGATTGCATTTTCCACGAACTTGTGTGTTATATACACAATAACACACAAAATACACATATGTTTTATGCAGAAGGGCAACATGGCCTAAAAAGTTATTTAATACTAATTAAACTACAGCGGGTATATCTATTGCTTTCCTTAAGGATCAATGAAGATAAAATGCTCTTTGGAAACGGAAAACCAGCATGACCAATGAAAAAAAAATAATTGAAAGATGACAAAAACATATTAAAAAATAATCCAATTCCCCTAAGTCACTTTTATTACAATTTTTACTACTATCCCATCAACAATATACTTTATTTAAACACGCTAATTGTGGAACAGATAGCTACAAAAATGCATCAGGGTTTGTATTTACTTAAGTTATACAAACAAGCACATTGAATGCTAAATTTTGTGATATCTTAATCTCTAAATAGTAAAGAAAATCTTATATTTTTTAATGGTCTTCCACCAGCTTATTTAAGCAAAATCGTTTGTGACAGCAATATACCCTTGAGTGATTTAGCTTCTCTATAAAATGTTTTGGTGGCTTAGCCTCTAAAAAATGCTTGAAAGACAACAGGAATTTCAAAAACGAATATTCAGATAAAATGGAAAAATATTAACATATTTTTACAAACTTGGTACTTTTTAAAGAAAGTTTTCAGCAAAGCCAATGAACAGGTTTAATGTTGTTCTAGGCCATCTCCCAAAAGTAACATTAAATTACATTATATGTAATCTGATATAACATACTTAAAAGATTTTTAATCAAACATGTGAAATGAGAGACCATGTTTCCCATGAGAATTTTACACCCTGTAACAACACAGTAATTCACATTTTTCTAAAAAAAAAGAAAAGCTTGATTTTTGCGAATATAACAGGTGGGTAGGCACTAATAATTTTTGGGAGTCATTAAACCAAATTTTATTTCAAAGAAAACCTGAGAATTTTACTATGTATTCAGGGACATTGTAAGTGCTGTACATTGTGTTATTCAAAATTTGCCTGTGGTGCTTCCTGTACTACCCTTATCATTCCAGGTTGTGGCCTTGCAATCAAACAATTGTATTATTGGCAGTTGTCTTCAGCAATGCTAGTAGTGCTCGGATCTTTTGGAGCAGTAATTCAGAAGCACTAGATCAGTACTAGCAGTACATAATTGCATATACCTTATGCAAGTAACTGAATATGTTTGAACCAAGCCAACATGTAGTGTACTCACAGAACAAATCATACTTTATGAGCAGAATGCATAAATCAATAGCATGTCTCTAGCAAGGACAGATTATCAAGATCTGGATATACTATTGTCAATTGGTTTGCCATTAAAAAGAAATAAAATGAATCTACTTATTGCGTAAAGCTTTAAGTCATTCTGAAACTTATTTAGGCTAATGGTCCTGTTACGGCCCAGTTTTTGGACAAACTTTTCTTTTCAGTATTTACCTTAAATTGCAGCTAGGAGCAATCTAAGGATTTCTCCTTGTAGAGCTCTAGAATGATGAGTATACAAAGGCCACTAGTGACCAGGTTAGAGTTTATTTGCCTTAAGGAAGAATGTCACATATAAATTTTGGGTCCATAGATAAAAAATTCCCTAGGTTTTTAGGGGGCCAGTATCCCTAGTTTTTTTTGCATTAGAATTTTTTGGCCTGGGAACTTGCGGGTATTAGATACAAGTCATTCTGAGAAACAAAGTTTTGCTTGTGTTTTTGAGAAAACCAATACTTCTTTGTGCATTAATCTAAATAGAAAAACCATCAACAAAAGAAGGCTTTCAAAGAATGCCAAATAGCTAAAATAAGTCTAAGATAATTAGACAAAAATTCAAATTTTGGTTCAACCTGAAAAAGAGCAGAAATCACTGTCAATAAGTGGAAAAAGCCCAAAATGAAAAGAAATTACCAAGACTCCCCAAAAAGCAACTTTTTGTTTTTTACCCTAACATTATTTTGTAGACTGAAATGTATATCAGCTTTTATAGTTTGTAACAAACACAGTTGAGTCAAAACAATAATCAACTTGAGAAATTATAAACAGCTTTAGGTAAGACCTCAGTACTCAAACAGTGTCTATTCCTGGACAAATACTTCTATTAACATGAATCTTTCATCAACATGGACAAAACATTCCTAATTTAATATGATGTATGTAATTTTTGATATTCAAGGTTGGCTGATAATAAAGCTGCACAGTCATGATGTCATCAGGCTGATATTTGGCATGAATTTCACGGCTGATGGGAGCAGGGACACAGCTTGGGTTTTGAGTTTGGAGATGGGTTGTTAAGAATGTTCTAAGAAAATTGTCCAGTGTGTCTACAAATTTAGACACATATACTAAATTAAACTAAAAACATAAAAGAAAATTTGATGGGTTGGCACTGTGCACAGACACCTTGCAATATTGGGGAGGGGGATCCCACCCTCTCTCCTGAGCTACACCCCTGGATAGGAAAGGTGCATTTCATGGTCATTTTAAGTAGTTCAAGTAGTTTTTAAGCAGTAAAGTAGTTCAAGAATTTATTTTTAATTCAAAAAAGTAATCAAAGATTTGTTGCTCCCAATCAGTCAATACACGCTCAAGAATTCTAACTGTAAGACAGCCTAGAACTCAAAATCTTATGACAGGTCAATCTGTCTTTTTTGTTGTCTTCTCAAATATGAATACAAAACAACGACATTTTAATTTAAATAAGGAACTTAGATAAAATCTTCAATTATCTTTCACAAAGAGACCTAACAACTAGACTATCATGTCTTATTTGGCAGTGACTGCTTTATAGTTTTTGCTTTTCCTAATCAGTCATTTAGTACATGCTAGAAAATTTATAACAGTATGATAGCCAAGAGCTCAAAGCTCTATTAAAGTTCAATGTGCTTTTTGTAAGCTCTTTTTAAAAATGAATACACAAGAGCATGTTAATATCATCAAAAGTGCCTTTTGTGTGCTCTTGTCAAATATGACAGCACAAAAAGTATGTAAATATGATCAAAAGATTTTAGTTGCACCTGTACACAGGAATTCATTAGCTGACTTATAGACTGTCAGATGTCTCCCAAGAGTGGCTGCTTTTCTTTGTGGGAATAAGTTAAATTCCCCTTGATAACTCCTCTGGCATGGCCATACAAGTTTGAGCTTCAGGTCCTATTTTTTCTGTAAGTCATTAAAATTGTGCTTGTGTTAGTTAGAAAGTTTTTTCATTTGATCATTTTTCAGAGTCTTTACAGGCTTTTTTATCTTTCTTTGTAAGTCCCATGGCGTTTTATTTTCAAATATATTGCTTGATTAGGCTCCGATAAAACGGAAAAACTCGTCTTCACTTCCCGATTTTTGACATTCCAGCCCATTTTTGGCATCTTTTTTGTGCCGTAATAAAAACGGAAAAATGTAACGGCAGTTACACTCTACACAACTCATTTTTCTGGTTTTCTCTCCCAGTTTCCCAGAAAACGCCGAATGTAGACGCGGCTTAACTTCTGAATTCCTGTTTATGGAATGTGATGAAAATAAAAAATGAAATAATTACGAAAATGAAATCACAATCTTGTGGAACTGATGAAGTGTCGTTAAAAATAGTTACATTAACTAAAAAAATTGTCATCCCTATTTTAGCATATTTAATAAATGTGTCACATAGGGAACTTTCCCAGAAAGGCTTCAAGTGGCATGTGTATTACCCCTTCATAAAGGAAAGTCAAAAAATGACCCGAGCAATTACCGGCCTATATCCATTCTGCCTTTTTTTCCAAAACTTTTGTGAAAGTGGTTTATAAAAGAATATATAATTACCTCCAGGTGCAGGATATACTTTACAAAACGTAGTTTGGTTTTCGGAAAGGACTTTCAACGGATCTTGCCTTTTTAAAACTGGTGGATTGGGTGAATGATTCATTTGATAATGGCCTAATACCGGCAGCATTATTGTTAGACATTAATAATGCATTTGATACTATTGATCATGACAAACTACTTCAGATTCTCAAATGAATAGGGATACATAACGTACCTTTAAAATAGTTTCATTCGTATTTTAGTAATAGAGCTCAAGTTCTGCATAATGTAAACCTAACATCCGAACGCCATTTTATACCCCGTGGAGTGCCACAAAGGTCAATACTGGGACCCCTACTTGTTCTTATTTATGTTGACCAAGGAAAAAAAATTGTCTGAAGCCAACATAATACTTTTTGCAGACGATATACTTCTTTTTGTTGCATGTGAAAATCTACCTTCTTTGTATACAAAAATGGAATAGCTCTCACTGAATTTGACTCATGGGCTGATTCGAAATCTTTAACACTGAATTAAAGTAAGAAAAACTATGTATTTTTTTCTAGAATATCGTTAATTCAAACTGATCTAAAATTAAAAGTAGCTGATAGTATTATAAATAGAGGAAAAACCAGTAGATATTTTGGATTTGTAGTTGATAAGAATCTTTCGTGGAAGGAACATGCAACATTAGTCGGAAATAAACTTTTAAGGTCCCTTGGAGTCATCCGTAGCCTTAAATTTTGTTTTAAATAATTTGTGAGACCACACTGGCTGATCATGATAAAACATAAAATCGCGAAGAAAGGAAGAAACCGGGGACAATTAAAAGCCAATGAAAAAATTGAAAAATTATGCAAATATTTCGGTCAAGACCGCCGCTTGACCATCCTCAGTGCAGAATAAAACTGATATAAATATAAAATCAATACCTTAAAATAAAAACACAAAGCTAAAATTGACAACCCATTCTTAGTAACGTTGAAAGGGTAACAGATTAAAAAACATAAGTCTAAATGGCATTTCACAATTTCATTTTACGTAAATCACTCTTAAAGGCTAATCGTTTTCCAGTTTGATTATTATTGGAGATTCTATTTGATTGCACTATATAATTTTGTGGATGTACGTAAAAACGATCAGAATTAATGATTTCGTCATAAATGGGACTTAAAAAAGTTTCTCCAGTGTCTCTATTGAGAGCTACCTTTTGGTGAATGTGCCTTTTCATTTCAACTGCCTCCCAGAAAACTTGCGTGAGACTTTTAACAAGGGCAACAATGGAGGTTTCGTCAAACAAAATGAAATGGTGTGGACTTCCATACATATGTTCCCCCAAGACGGAATCAAAAACTTCAGGCCTGTGGTGTAACCTCATGGCCTTGTCGATTCAGAACCTATGTTCAGATAACCTCTCCTCCAATTGCTGTTGGGTTCTATCAACATAAAAACAGCCTCAAGAACAATGACTTCTATAAACACCACTACCCAGAATGGGGCTGGTTTTATCTTCGACGTTGTTGAAAAAATTTGGTATAATAATTGAATTCTTAAAAGCAACATTAAGTTTATGTTTTTTAAGGATTCTTTTCAATTTGTCGCTCAATTTTGGAATGTAGCGTAGAACAGTGAAAAGTTTCTTATCATCCACCAATGTTACTCAGTACTCTGTTACAATGTTACTTTTTATTCAGTTACCCTTTCACCGTTACGAAGAAAGGGTCGTCCTCAGCCTCAAGAACAATGACTTCTATAAACACCACTACCCAGAATGGGGCTGGTTTTATCTTCGACGTTGTTGAAAAAATTTTGTATAATATTTGAATTCTTAAAGGCAACATTAAGTTTATGTTTTTTAAGGATTCTTTTCAATTTGTCACTCAATTTTGGAATGTAGCGTAGAACAGTGAAAAGTTTCTTATCATCCACCAAAGTTACTCAGTACTCTGTTACTTTTTATTCAGTTACCCTGTCACCGTTACGAAGAACGGGTCGTCCAATTTTAGCTTTGTGTTTTTATTTTAAGGTTTGGTTTCTGTATTTTTATCAGTTTTATTCTGCACTGAGGGTTGTCAAGCGGAGGTCTTGACCGAAATATTTCCATAATTTTTCAATTTTTTCACTGGCTGTTAATTGTCCTCATTTTCTCCCTTTCTTCAAGATTTTATGTTTTAAATTTTGTTTCCCGAACAAAATCCTGAAAATGATTTATCATTCTATTTTTCATCCCCATATGTCTTACGGGTGCTCCATATGGGGAAGTAACTTCATTTCTTGTTGTAAAAGAGTTCAAATCATCAGAAATAAGGTAGTTCTGATTATATCACCTGTTCATCATACAGATGATATCAGTCTTCATTTCAAATTTACCAAGATATTTGATGTATCCAAGACTCGAGATTTCCAGATTGCAAATTTTTGTTTCAAGTTTTTAAATAACCTCCTTCCATCTTCATTTCAAAATCTGTCTAAATTAAATCAAGATTTGCACACTTACGACAAACGACAGTTTTGTGACATAGTCCAAGAAGCACCCTCTACGCAAAGAACTTCTTTTTTAATTAGATTTTTTGCACCGTTTATTCAGAATTCCCCCCCCCCTTAGACACCCGGAATTCAAACAATCTTATATCCTTTAAGCGAGCAGCGAAGGGTCAAAACAGAAAAAGTGTTTAGTGTTGTCCTCCTTCAGGTTTTTTTTTTCTCTCCATTTTTATTTTCTCTTTTTTCTCGTTCCCAATTGCCTTCTCTTTCTGCTTCTTTTTTACCTTTAAAGTTAAAAACATAGGTTGATTTGTTTACTGCTTTACTTTTCTCTTCTTTTTTCTTCTTGATACATTTATTTAATTTGTTGTTTCTGTTTATTTTTAACTAATATTAGTTAATATCCTGCCCTAGCCAAGCATATTTTTATGTGCTTTCCTTGCAGGAATGTTTTTTAAGTTATGAATTTTGTTTTTTGAATAAAGATAACTGAAAACTGAAACTCTGTTTTGGATGTGGGTGGCCTGAAAACAAGGCTCCTGGTTTTGAGTGCCGTGTTCAACGGGTGAATGTCTCCTCCGAACCCATGATCAACCTTGCTATTCTGGCGCGTTATAATTTTGAGGAATCCATGTCTAACACGCGTGGAACCTGTTCGATGAAAACCGTTTATAGTTTTGCTGGGTTGAACACGGAGAGCCTGGAAACAAATTATGTCTAATACCTGAAAACACAACTAAAATGTTGGCTGTGTAAACAAGGATTCCACTGCAATTGTATTAATGGTACTCCTCAGGGTCTTTGGAAGGTACTGCCATGGCATAAAAAGTACTTCTACTAATAACAACTCACCACAACATCAAGCCGCCCACCCCAAATGGCATCCTTATGACATCCTCCCATCCCAACCGTGAATGACCTGCTTTCTGTTTAGCTCTAGCCGGTTGTCCGAAAAGGACAACCTTCAGAAATCCGTCATCATTAATTCGCAGATCATGCCCAAGCCATCTCTACCTTTCTCTCTACCTCCCCAAAGTACTGCCTCCCAAAAAATTTGACACATGTTATTTGAGCCCCAAAGTTTTCCTTTGGCTTAAATGTGAGTCAAAGGTAATTTTTTTCCATAGCTAGTTCGTCTCCACTGACTTCTAGTATGTGAGAAAAAGGCATCTTGTATGGGATGCAACTACAAAAAAATTGTCTCGTCTCTGAATGTTCATTTTCAATGGTTCATGATCATCTAGTATGGTAATAGCACTTTCAAACTATCCATTTTCTTGACAAATGGGATGGAAAACTGGAACTAGTCAAAAAGTGCATTTTTTTTCGAAATATATGTGCACGAGTTTATCGGTTACCCCTACCAAAGCTTCCTGTTTTTCTTCTATTGTTAAGCATGCACCCTTCAGACAATTTGTCATTTGATAATAATTTGTAGGGTACTAATTTCCTATATGATTTTTAATTTGCAGTTGGAAGGTTAAATAGGGAGAAATTGTGCATACCGTAAATTGGAAGTTACAAATGACTTTTGTTTGTGGGATAGGGGGACAAAATCTCAGATAATCTTATTAGAAAGTTCAAAAAATCCAAAAGTTCAGAATTTTAGGGTTGTCGAGCCCAAAATTACCCACTTCCTTTGTTCGTCCCAAAACTGATAAAAATATGAAAACCAAACCTTAAAATAAAAACACAAAGCTAAAATTGGACGACCCTTTCTTAGTAACGGCGAAAGCGTAACTGAATAAAAATTATCGGTCCTTTTGAACTAAACACTATTTTAACTAAACTTTAATTCCTTTCCATTAGAAAAACGGTGTAAACTTAAAATTGGGCTATCGAGAAGGAAAAATGTTAAGAAAACAATTCTCACCTCAAAATGTGCCGAAAAATTTTGGTTAACACATTTGAATATGCTTCAACCAAATTTACCTCCGCCCTCTAATGTGCAAATAAATGGCCCAAAGTACATAATTACCTTGTTTTTCTTTGTTTCTTGGTTTCTTCAGTGTTGATATTCAATAGACGGAAAATCAGTTTGAAATAAGAGTGACGCGGGACAAAATGCATGTGAATATATACTTTTGGCTATATATTTGCACATTAGGCAGGTGTTGGAAAAAAGTTAAAGAACATTCACATTGTGAAAACTATAAATATTCTGCATATTATGAACAAGAATTGTTTTCGTAACGTATTTTCTTCTTAATATTCCCAGTTCCATCCTTAAAAAAATAAATTACAATCTATTGGTTTTCAAGAACACTTCCGGTTTAATTAATTCCCGGAACCATCTCCCAATTAATACCTGAAAATGGTGTTTAACAACAAAATAAAGAGAGGGTAGGGAACAAAATATACCTTTCAAGTTTTAGGAGAGGGATAAATTTGCCATTTTAATTTTTTCATTGAATACACAAAAAGGAGTTTTCAATAAAAATATCCCAACAAATATTTTTTTATTTTGATTTTGCAAAATAATTTTTCTTTTGTATTGCTTATTCCATGAATAAAGTCATGGTGAAATCCTCAGTCAGTATAGTTTTAATATTTTAATCGTTGAGTTGGTCTTTACTTCGTTGTCGAGTGCGTACGTGACCTCAAGAAACAACAGTACAAAATGTACGATTGGACCAATGAACAAATCAAAACAAGATGCAATCTTTACTTAACCCTAATTCTTGTGATATCCTTTGGATCAATCTCAGGGGGATTTGCCTTCCTTTCAGATTTCCTTAAAGAAGATTTTGTCACTTTCTATTCTGAGTCTCATTTTGAAAAAGAAAGTCCTTTCTTTTTGGGCATAACGATATCCACGTTGCTAAATTCTAACAATTTTTCCTTAAATTTTGAATTTTTTATACGGACATAAAATACATTTTAAATCAAAATTTTAAAGGCAAATTAAAAGATTAATAATTAGATTATATTTATTATATATTTATCTGTTATATAAATATTTATCTTAAAAATAAATGTTTAGCAATATTTTGACTACAGTTTCTTTAAAATAAGTAGATTCGCTAACATTATAACTTCTCCTAAGCCCTCAGAAGTTAGGTTGCAGAGACATTCCATCCCGAGTCTTCCGGTGGGGAATCCAACTGCGAGGCCTTAAAGTGATGGAGAGGTGGAAATAACATCATTATTAATTGCTAGGCAAACACGTAGAGGGTGCCATTAAGCTGGGAACTTGCTGGTCAAATAAATCCTCAAGAAACATCCATGATAATGCCAAGTATAAGTATTGCAAATCTAATTTGGCTCTCCCGTTAGGAAAGGTGATGGAGATGAAAAGTTGACAAGGCTTCCTAGATAGTTCAGTCTCCTTGAAGATCGGATCGCGGAACGTCCGATCAACTGAAGTAGATGCATCCAAAATACTAGTTGCAAATGAGAGGCAGAAGCATGGAGTCGACTTTTTATGTTTGGGTTAAATTCGAATCCCCGATTCTGGTGTATCAACTATTATTAGCTCATTAAATGAACCATATTACTTTTATTATTCAGGAGTTGATGACTACTCTGGTCAACCTTGAGTCGGTTTTCTCCCTTATGATGCTGCACATCCTGCTCTTATTGAATGGGATCTAATATCTCCGAGACTTGTTTTCGTAGAGTTTAGAGGGTAAAAGACTAATTTTACAGTCACCTCTGCGTACCCCCCGACCTTAAATGTGACGGTTGAGGCAAAGTGTACGTTTTATAATGGCCTGAAACGAATTCTTGCACAAAATCCGTCCCAGGAATCCCTTGTTGTTGCTAAAGATTGGAATGCAAGAGTTGAACCAAAATGATGTTGTACTCAAATAACGGAGCTGCCAAAGTTCAGATAGATTTTGTACTTGTCAAGTCTAGATTCAAAAGTTCTGTGCTGGATTCTCGCCCATATCTTGGTGCTAACTTAGGCTCCAAGTCCGGTTCTGATCACAACCTAATAATTACTAGAATTCAGACCAGGTATCCACCAGGTGTAGAAACTCGTATACCCCTTAGGATAAATGGAACCAAGACTATGGAACCCTGGAACCAAGACCAAGACAACGTGAATGATGAAGAAAACGTCGAAGAACTTCTCTATAGTTCTGTAGAAGATATATAAGAGCAATTTGCTGCAGTAATGCTGGAGTCAGCGACAGAAGTCCTTAGTAAGAAAAAAAACAAAAAGAAACTGCTGGATCAGTGAAGGAACCATTCACTTAGCCAACAACTGTCTAGCGTCTTGCTCTAAGATAGAGCGTAAGAAGCGTAGAGCAGAAGTTAAGAAATGTTACAGAATAGAATGGCATAACTACTGGAAAGAAATGACAGACTCCTTGGAAGCCACGTCTAAGGCACAAGACACCCGTAAGCTTTATCAATTGCTGAAACAGGCCACTTGGAGAAACCAACAAGTCTCTAAGATCATTCGCCTGAGAGACAGGCATGTGATAACGGACCTATCAGTGAAAGTATCAAGATGGCAGGAACTTTTTCAAAAACTCTTTAATTCGTCACATCATCCGCAGATAACCCCAAGTCCTCCTCAAGTGGTCTTTCGAGCACCTTATTATAAATTTAGCCTTGAACCCTCCCGATATTGATTTTTTTTAAATCGTTCACTGAAGAGCCAAAAGTCTTCGGGTAAAGTCAGTTTGCCTCCAGAAGTATATAAAACTGCTGATGAGATTTTCGCTGCTCAACTCAAACCACTGATTGACCAAATCTGGACCGAAAAAATTTCTCAAAGAACTGGAAAGTTTCATTCCTTCTTCCTTTAATAAAAAAGGATGACCAATCAGAATGTAAGAATTTCCATAGAATCGCTCTCACTCATATTGCAGCAAAGTCGTTTGCCATTCGTATCCTCAATATATTTAAACAGGCCCAAGAAGTGGGAATGAGAGTAGAACAAGCTGCCTTTCGAATCGGAGGTTATTGTATCAAGCAAATTTTCATCCTTATGCTGCTGCTGCTACAGCAATGCCATAGATTTGATTTACCGCTGATCCTTATCTTCATCTGTTTCATAGCAGCATTCAATTCAGTTGAGCGAGATATGATCTGGCGTATCCTAGAAGGAGATGGAATGTCTTCAAATTTTTTAGATCTTACGAAAGCATACTATGAGGGCATGCAGGTGAGGTTACAGGCTTATGGTGAAGAATCAGAAAATTTCGCCTTACACTCAGGAGTAAAACAAGACTATGTCCTATCCCCATCCTTTTCAATTACGTAATTGACTGAATTATATAGAGAGTTTTCAGCACAGATGATGGAGGAATGGTTGGAAAAGGTGTTCTGGTCACTGACATAGATTATGCTGATGATTTTGCCGTCGCTGAGGATGATCTACTAAAAGCCCAAATGATGATGGACAAAGTTCAATATTACTCTGCAATGGTTGGATTAAGAATTAACCCAAGAAAGACCAAATTGATGTATGCCAATTCCCAAGGTTTCCTCATATATATTATTAGATGGCAACAGTATTGAACAAGTTAAATAATTTGTCACCTCGGATCCCTTGTGGATTCAGAGGGAGGATCTGATCATGAAATTGAAAGTCGCATTCGCCTACCCTCTGCCAGTTTATCGTCGCTCAATAAATCACTGTGGAAGTGTCGAAGTATAAGCCTCACTACGGAAATTAGAGTCTACGAGGTAATCGTCAGAAGTACACTCCTATATGGATGTGAAACAAACGTTGTCAACGCTCAAAATAGTAGTAAATTGGATGTCTTTGATCACAATTGTTTTCATCATATTCTACGTGCCCAGTACCAAGAACGAGGATCTTACGAAGACATCTGTGAGCGCTGTAAACAACAGTACCCAGTCTCGGAAATTGTAAAGAGACGACGGCTCCTATGGTTGGGCCATTGTCTATACCATTAAGACTACATATGCAGCTCGAAGTAACATTGTAACTTCCGTCATTAAGGCCGTCCTGTTCTCGTGCCTACTTTATTGACAGATGATGGTTGCCAGGAATAGGCACATAAGCGGCGGGTTTGGCCTCTCTTGCACCCAGGACAAAATCTAAATAAGCCCCCCCCCTCTCCCGAAAATTTTGGAATTTTGTTTATTAGAAAATAAAATTTATTCATTCAAAAAATTACCAGCTCAAGACAGAGCCAAATTTGGAAATTTGTATGACTAAAGGTAGTGAGTATTGGGCAACTCGCTTATTTCCTATAGAAGGATTCAGTTCTCATTTGGCATTTGACCTATGAACACCTATATGAGTTTTCAGCCGGATTAAATTTAGAATAAATTACAGTGGATTGTAATGACCGTGAGTTTCGCAAAAAATGAAATAATAAATTGATATTTATGGACAATTTTACCATTGGATATTTTGACTCACTCATATAAGGTGCTGTATTATCGTACTGTTTTTTTAACTTGATTTAATAATCTAAATATAATTCAATTTTACTAATAAGCGAGCAGAAGAGGGGGGTTTCTTGTCGCAAGGGCCGTTGTACCTGCCGGGAGTGTGACTCCTTTAAACTGCGGGGATCAGGTAGCAAAAAACTACGCTTCCTTTGCCTATTGGTATTTGGTTCTTATGATATGCGCATCCGCAAGCTGTACAGTGAATAATGGACTTGTATTTTTGCCAGTTTTATATTTTCTTGCAATATAACCGTGGTAATGGAGTGAATGAAACGAAATACTGAAGTTCGGAAAGGAGTTTTTTTGGACTTTCCGAGTGTAATCGAAGCTAAAAAAAAAAACTCTATGTTGCGGCCGTACCTGGGACTGAGTTTCCGAGAAGACAGGGGCCGAAGGCTTCGGTAAATCATCTGAATGATATGTTAAGCATATTCGTGAAATTTGACGATGAAGACATAGACCTAATGACGTTTGTAATTCGTTTTCCAAACGAAGTACATGTCATCCCTTCTTTGGTTTATTCTAGTTCGACTGCAAAGTTAAATAGAATGGAACGCTTAGCACTTAGTCATAGATATGTCACTAGTTACACCCAGCTTTTCGCTAATCAATTTAACGATGCTATCTTCAACTTTCTTGTTAGGCTCTTTTGCAGGTAAACCATTCACAATAAGGTTCAGATGGCGATCTTTTACGTCGATAAGTAATAGCTGTTTTTCCAGGGCCTGGTACTTGTCGGCATACTCGTCGATAATTTTCTCAAAGTTATTAAGCCTCACATCTCGGTCGGCAGCCTCCGTTCTCAGCGACGCGATCTCAGAAGTAATTCCGTCAAGCTTATTATTTAATTCTGTCTGCGTAGCAATAATAGAATCTAGTTTTCCGCTCAAAACTTTTCTGAACTCGTCGAACGATTTTTGCGTAACATTAGCCATGATAAATCTCGATTATAAATCCGCTTCGGGAGGATTGGGGATTAGCAGTTCATTCGAAATAGCATCAAAAGGGACTTACTGGCAAGGGGGGTGTCGATATTTTTCTACAATATTTTTTAAAATAAGTAAGATATTTTCTACAGCTGTGTAGATTATTTTTCCAGGAACCCAGACAGGGTAGGAACAGAGTTACGAGATGCCGTCATTATTATATCGACAAGGGGGGGGGGGGGGTCCGTTACCTTCCAAGGAGATAGCTAGAGATTTTATTGGTGACCCGAGTTGGGTGCACCTTTGGCCTTAGAATTTGGCCATTTGACCGTTCGATCACATTATTATACTGTGGGGCAGGGTATATTGTAAATTGGGTATTAACAAACCCTATATTTTCAGAACTGTTGTGGTAAGCTTGGGCTTCCCATTATAATATTTGGTGCCATCAGGGGCTTTCCTCTTCAGTAAGCTGTGTAGCACCATTTTTGCACCAATAAGTGGTGACACTCATACCTTACCACACGAATACTAGCGGCAGCAAGAAAGGTCCTATTGGTAAACCTGATAGTAAAAGAATTTCGTGTTTCGAAGAGACAAGTTGAATTAGCCTGCATAGTAGCCTATTGTGGTTACACATAAAAAAATCACGAAGAGAAAAAAATTATCTGGGCTGTGCCTAGTTAGACAATAATAAGAAATAAATTTAGTAATCAATATATCCCGCGAAAAATTAACTTGTAAGACAAGGGAGGCTGCGCCCCCAAGTAAAATCGGCAAATTAAAACGCAACAATTTTCACGACAAGACAAGAAGGAACATTGGTAAACAGAATTTTCATTTAAAACGAAGAAGTATTTTGACGTTAAGTAAACCTTGAAGTAATGGCGGAAAAACGGAAGATTCATACAAGGTCAGAAAAGGGACAAGAATTGAAAGAATTGGATATGAATTCGAAAAAAAAACTACCGCGGTAAACTAAAAATTGCATTCAGACCCACAATTGTATGGGTCTCCCGCTGGAAATACCCTAAGAAAAACACCATCAGATAGAACCAAATTTCACTCAGGGGTGAAATAGACAATTCTGACACGTGTGAAGGGGGAAATTTCAAAACAAAATTGGTAATAGGACGATCTCCGTTACGAACCGTGGAAGGAAAAAAAAAAATTACGGCAGATTCTGAAAGAATCACTCCCAAAAATAGAAAATATAGTTATAGGGTGAACAGACTCAGAAAACGAATTAAGAGGATATAAAGACGGAAAGAATCCGAGTAGGCCGAGTAGCAGGAGTAGTAGAAGCTCAAATTCCAGCAGGGGATCGCGAAAAAGTAGTCATGTAGATATGACACAACACATATTAAAGTTATTAAAGTTAATGGAAGAAGATAGAAAAGAGAGAGAGAGAGATAAAATAGCCAGGGAACGAAAAGAGGAGGAAGATAGAAAGAAAGAGAGAGAGAGAATAGCCAAATAACGAAAAGAGGAGGAAGATAGAAAAGAGAGAGAGATAGAAAAGAAAGAGAGGATAGCTAGAGAGCAGAGAGAAGAGAATATAAGAATAGCCAGAGAACGAAAGGAGGAGGAAGATAGAGAAGAAAGAGAAAAAGATAGAGTAGCCAAAGTAAAAAAGGAGGAGGCAGATAGAGAGGAAAGAAAACACATACTGAAAATGATTGCAGGGCGAAATTCCCAAGAGCCTCAGAAATCGTCTACAGTTGAGGTAATGCAGGCAGTAAAACCTTCAACCAATGAAAGAAAATGAAGATGTACATTTGTACATTTACAATTTTGAAAACATGGCGGAATCAAGTGGATGGCCGAGAGAAAACTGGGGGACATCAATACGACCCTTCCTTAACTACAAAGCACAAACTGCTTTTAAGGCATTACAGATGCGCTACTCAAGAGATTTTAATAGACTAAAACGAGCCATTTTTGAAAAGTTTCAAATCTCCCTCGAGAACTTTCAAAGAAGGTTTAGAAGCGAAAGAAAACCAGACAACGAAAATTACAAAGAAATCGGATACAAATTAAAAGATTTGTGTTTGAAATGGCTAGAGTTAGAAACTTATAGAATGTTAGAGGACCCGGAAGAAATAAAAGATAAAAGAAATAGTAGATAAAACAGCGATGGAACGGTTCTTAGAAAATACCTATCCAAATATGAGTATGTACTTAAAAGAAAGAAACTCACAAACAATTGAAGAAATGTCCGAATTAGCAGACAGGCACACTAAAATTAGGAGGGAGACATTCCCACCAAGAACAAGGCTAGGAGGTAGTAGTAGGACAGAATAACCTTACTCAATAAATAAAAATAATGTTAGCCAGATTTTACTTACTTACTTTTACTTTCGGCGGGAACCAGACGATGAACTGTCCTGCCCGGCACCAAAGGATCTCGGGATGACTTCCGACGACCACTTGGACCTGTCGGCTTCAGCTTCTCCGATGATCTTCAGCCAGTCTTTGTCCCATCTCCGACCGTGTCTCCTGAATCCTCCCCACGGTTCCAGGTTCTCCTTGAATTTTTGCCACAGGTTCTTCTTTCGTCCTCCTGATTTACGTTTCCAGGATGGGACTGGTTTGCAGACAAGGACGTCTTGACATATCGTGCCTTTGGGATGGCACAATGTGTGACCGAGGAGCTTCAGGCAACGTCTTTTAATGATAAGCAATAGCCCTTCTAATCGGCCACATTGACTCCTTACTTCACTATTGGAAATCCTGTCCCATCTCTTAATCCGGAGGATGCAGCGAAGCAGCGGTGGTCGAACACGTCCAAAGTTCTCGCGTCTTCAGCCTTGATTGGCCATGTCTCGCAAGCATACAGTAGTACTGCTCGAACAGTTGCACCACACATTCTGACTTTTGTTTTGGTTGAGATGTCCCGTCTTGTCCATAATGCTTTTTTCAGACTAGTAAAAACTCCCCAGGCTTTTGCTATGCGGGCAGAGATATCCCTTTCAGCTCCGCCATCTGGTGTTATGATAGAGCCAAGATACTTGAATTCCTCGACGATTTCTACTGGCTCACCTTAGAGGGTAACTTGGCAAGGAGCAGGTTGGTTGAGAGCCAATACTTTAGTCTTTGCGCCGCTGATGGCCAGTCCGATGCGCTTTCAGACCACATAGGTATCGTCGATCATGCCTTGTAAGCTGTCGGTGGTAGTTTCCAGCTCAGCAACGTCGTCTGCGAAGTCCAGATCTGTCAGGGGCTGGAGGGAACCAGCTATTTATCCGAAGACTATTCCGCTGTGGTTTCTCATTGCATTATACATAATCCAGTCTATCGCGTAGTTGAATAATATAGGCGAAAGGGGGCATCCCTGCTTTACCCCAAACTCCACTGGAAACTTAGGGGTGTCATTGCCGGAAACACGGACGCAAGTCTCAGTGTTCTTATACGCACTTCGGAGTATTTCAATTTGCTCCTGTGGCGCACCGTCTTCAGCCATAATTCTCCATAGCTCCTCTCTGATGAGAGAGTCGAAGGCAGCTACAAAGTCAATAAAGTCAATGAGAAGGGATAGACGAAACCTGCTGTATTGCTGAAGGATGAGGTGAATCGTCAATATCTGTTCTGGACAGCCTCTGCCTGGTCTGAAGCCTGCTTGTTCAGGACGGGTTAACTTGTGACGTGCGTCTTTGAATCGATTCAAAAGAATGACGCAGAAGATCTTCATGGCATGGTTGATCAGGGAGATACCTCTATAGTTTCCGCAAATGGCCTTATCTCCTTTTTTATATAGCGGAACGAGGACTGATACTTTCCAGTCTTTTGGGAAGGTCTTCGTCGTCCACACCTGGACAAACAGGTCGGTTAGCCGGCGTAGTAGAGTTGGTGAGGACTTGAACATTGCAGAAGGGATCCCATCCTCTCCAGGAGTTTTATTATTTTTCATGCACTTCAGCGCTTTTTGTACGTCCGTAATACTTGGCGGATCGAGGTTTATTGCGTAGGGCTCTCTAGCAGCACTCGAGAAGGCAGGTAGATCGCACGGGGGTTTGACAGGGTTCAGTAGCTCAGAAAAATGCTCTCGCCAGCGTTCTTTGCGTTCTTTTTCTGTTCGGATGAGTTTTCCGGACTTATCTTTCAGTGTGTCAACCGTTACAGGAGCTTTTCCTGTCACTTCTTTCAGGAGTTTGAACATTTTCCTGCTTTTGTGGCTCCTGGACGCTTGTTCCAACTCATTCGCCAGATCTGACCAGTACTGTTCTCTGTCCCGTTTCAGTGACTGTTTAACTGCTTTGCGGGCTACTTTTAAGGGTTCTTTTGCACCTCCCACGAGGGGTCGCTTCTTCTCAACTAGTTCTATGGTGTGGTCAGAGATCCAGGCTCGCTGTTTTCGATTTGTGTGGCCAAGCACCTCCTCAGCTACGTCCTGTGTTGTAATTTTTATCTGCGCCCATTCTTTATCGACGAGTGAGAGACGATTCAAGGCTTCAAACCGCTTGTTTAGCTTTAACTCGAAGTCGGCTTTGTTTTCCGGGCATCTTAGTTTCGAAACATCGAAGCGCTTCCCTGCCTACTAACGCGGTGACGGACTTTGCAAGTGAGGAGATAGTGGTCGAATCCATTTAAAGATCCTGTGTCTGCTCCTCTGTATACCCGGGCATCTGTGCAGGAGCTCCTCCATCTTCTGCTGACCAAGATGTGGTCGATCTGGGCTGTTGTTTCGCCGTTGTTAGAATGTCATGTAACGAGGTGGAGTCTCTTGTGCTCAAAGAGAGTGTTTGTGACGCATAGGTTGTTGTATCTGGCTAACTGTAAGAGCCTTTCTCCATTGATGCATCTGTCACCAACGGTGTGGCGGTCAATAACTGCTGCTGTGTCGGGGTGTACTCTGCCAAGCCGGGCGTTCCAGTCTCCAGCTGCAAAGAGCATGTCACGCCTTGGTGTCTTGTCGATGATTCTTTGTAGGTCATAATAAAAGGCATCTTTGACCAAGTCACTACTGTCCCTTATCGGAGCGTACACGGCGATTATGGTTATGTGGCTAATGTGGCCTCTCAGTCTGATCATGACGATCCTTGGTGACACTGGCTCCCAAGCGGTGACGCATGATGCAGTAGGACCGTCTATTAGGAATCCAACTCTTTGCTGGCTGGAACCATCATTGGGACCCGAGTTGTAGAACTGGAATGAGTTAGATTCGGAAACGGTCAACTTTTTGGACAGAACATCATTAAGTCTCGTTTCTGACAGACAACAAATGTTGATTTTATACTTCTGCAGCTCCCTTGCAAGGAGCAGTTGCGTGGATTCCAGCTTGCAGCTGCGAACATTCCACGCGCCAATATTCAGATGTTTTCTTGATCGGGCTGCTTGTATACTTGTGGGGCCAGGCACCAGCCTGACCTGGTCCGCGTTGGCTACCGCGAACGCCGTAATAGTACTATCTCTGCATTTGATCTTCAATATCCATTGGTGTTTCATGGGAATTGGCTTGACCAAAGGCTCCCCAGACCCTTGGCGCCCCGTTACGTTAGCCATTGTATTTGTCGGGCTAGGCTACTAATAGAATGTTACACCACTCCACCGCTATGAGGTGCAACTTAGGGCTCTCCTCCCGGCTTGCTAGGGATGGGGCGTGAATCCTCGCTCCGAGGCTCCAACCATAGCTTGTGAGCACTCGTGCTTATCAGGCCCTGATTCCCACCTAGGAGGTCGGGAGGTTGGAGTTAGCCAGATATGGCAAAGACAAACAGAATTAACGTATTGCCATTGTAACTCCGTCGGCCACTATAGCACCAATTGCCCAAATAAAGACGTTAGAACATATGACCAAAAACAGGAACAGTGTGATATTACCTGTTTTAACTGTAATAAACGTGGACATTATGCCTCAGATTGCCGCAGCGCGAACAAAAATGACGATAATAACTATAGAACAAGGGACGATGGGCCCAAGGGAAAACAGGACAATCCAAGAAACGATCGATATCACAAAGATCGATCCCGAGAGAATGGGAAAAAGTTTCAGACATATAAGAGAACTGCATGGGTTAGAAGCCCGGAAAATATGAAAACTTGCGCATTTGCAGAATCACAAAAAGTAGGTGGTGAACTAAATGGTAAATCGGTAGAAATAGCTATCGGTTCCTGCAGTGACCAAACCTATGTACGGAAACATTTAATAAAGAAAATTGACATAACTATGAAAATAAAGTGGCAGCGCTATGCTGCTATGGAGCAAAACAAATGACCGATGGCTCAGGTCATAATAGAAATAAAGTGTAGCGATAAAAGATTTCTTGGATAGCGCCGCTTATAGCGCTGGAGATTGTGGTGCTGCTCTCAATTAATGGGAGAAAATTGAATATGTAGACATATAAATGTGGTCTCTTTTTTCTCGAGCTATCTGGAGATCAGATTCCTTTGGGAGCATTTACCTTGGAGACTTACAAACTAATTAGCAATTACCAGACTAGGCACAGCCATATAAATGAAGTAAACACAGATAAAAAAGACTATATATTTATTGAAATTATATACTTAATTGCACAGAAATAGGTCACGTCTATGACAATAACTGAGACCAAAATACAATAAATTCGCCTGAATCTCTCTAGGTCTGATGCACTAATCGTTTCAGATCTGACTTAAGATTAAAAAATTAAAAGGCACATTTACCCCACTACCAAACGCAGTTCTTTCGTCCTGCGCTGTAAGGATTGCTCGCCATTGGATCGAGTGGACCAAGGATATAAATCTTTCGTCCAATAATTTCTTTTAAATATTCCTGATGATTCAGGCGTTCACAAAGTTTTTTTTTGCCGTTTAAACTTCCTTAGAAATATCGTACGTAGCATTTTTTGCTACTAATTATCTTAGCGAAATTCGAACGACTAGCGTCGTTGTCTGACTGAAGCTAGAAATGTAATTTCTCTTTTTGCTGATTAAGAATTTAGACTCTTGGAAGCGGTATTTGAACTCAATTAAGGGACGTTTAATTTCTGCCCGAATCATCTTTAGAAGGAAAGAATCTTATATTTTAAATATATGGTATTCTACTGCTGGTGCACATCACCTTTCCCATCAAATAATGACGTTCCGTCATTAGTAACTGCTCATTAGGAGTGCTCAACATTTGTTAATTATTTTTCTCATTTTATTCTACATCCCTATCTAAAATTCATCTACCGGAATAATATTTTTTTGGTTCTAGGTTAGCTACTATATTAAAGATTTTTTTTTCTATATCTAACACTGATTACTTTTACATTTACAATAAGTTTGGGACTATTATACTTTTACATTATTTTTTTTTTTGATTTTGCTTTCTATATGACTAACTACATACTGTTTACATAACGTTAAATGAAAAGCATGATAATATTACACCTAATTATACTTGTGGTACATATATGAATTATTTATAATTTACAATATTTGGTTCATCATATTCACTGATGACATTAAAACACTGTCACTATTAGTATTTTTGAATTTTCAAAGTTATTAGGAAGTAACACATGTAGCTTCGCATCTATTCATCACCTTCTGAGTCCTTAGTGTACTACACCCTTCTGTTGTAAATTGCTGTCCTTCACTCCTTTTGTCCTGGCAAAAATTTCGAAGCACTTACGTTATGGTTTCTTCATGGAACAGTTCGAGTCTAGTTGTCTTTACACGGTAAGTTTTCCCTAATAGTCAACTGGGAAATGACCGTTAAATATCGTTCTAATAGTCAACTGGGAAATGATTCTTCCCACTACAGGTGTTAGTGTTTTTCTTCTCAGCATATCATTTTTAGGATTTTTGAGGCACATAGAGAATGTATTCTCGAGTAAAATTGTTCATTTGTGCCTTTTGAAACGGATTGTCGTCATATTATAGTGACTCTCTTAATATATTGTCTTTCAATTCAAATTCAAACATCTTCAAATATCGTTTGACTTCTAATATCGTTTATCTTGTACTGCTCGAAGGGGTTCTCACAATTAAACTTCAAATTGTCTCTAACTTCAGTTTCAAATATCTTCAAATGTCTTTAAGTATCTTTCAACTTCAAATATCGTTAAATATCGTTTATCTTGTTCTGATCGATGGGGTTCTCAGAATTAAGTGATTATATAGCTCGTTAAAGCACTTGATACTGAGGTTCGAATATAGTGTTACCTGATACGTAATGTGGTTCATTGTCGAAGAAAAGACGAACGAAGGTAACTGTTGTTTTCGTAGACGAAGTTGGGATGATAGTTACCTGGAGTTATGGGGAGTACTCTTCGTTGGTTGAGATATGAGGAAAATATATATTACTGGGTCGTATCTGTAATAGGCAGCTCATTGTAATGCTCAATAACCAATTTGTCATTTACGTCCTGTAATAAAAATAGCGAGGCAGAATCAAGATTTATCTAAATTGAGCACTCTTAGTAAAAATAAGTCACTCATTAGTTTTGCACATCATTTTATAAGTGATGAGACAGGATTAAATACACTAATACACTAATATTGGGATTAACAATGAAAATATAAGTTCTAGAGTTCTTCAAAGTTGTTTTTATAACGAAAATATCGATACTAAATAAACATAATTTATCCTACATTATTTAGTTTGAGGTCTACTTTTACAATATTTTTCATGCCTGCATTGTTCACGCACGTCCGTGCTGTTTAAGAAATGTATGTTGCAGCGTCATCACCACACGGTTTTACGCAAACAGTACTACAATGAGGGAACAAGACATAACAAGGACAAGTGGGGACCTCTATACCCACTCGTTTTCTGATGTCTTCCCTATTTCTTGGCTTAGACGTTCTCGTGGGGTTCCAGGTTTAACCTCAGTTGAAATGCAGAGGTGTTCTTCTTTGTTTCCCCGTGTTCTTCTCTTGGATTTTCCGTAATTATGAGTCAACATTGGTGCCTCGTATTTGCCTTTCGAATATGGTCATTAAATGCAGGATTCCAATCTTGCCTCCCTAGATTCCAGCTAATGCTTGGCAAAGGATATAAGTGTAACGGACCATTGACATCAATATCTTTTTAGAATTCTATTGTTTGAGCAAATCCTTCAGAACTAAATAAATAAATATGATATATTAAGGTCTTATTAGAATCTGTTAAGCGAGAAATACCTTCACATTAATAGGGAATTCCTTGTGGGTTTTACTTAGTCGCCATTGGACATACACAGGGTTTCAATCCATATATCTTAACTGATTAAATGGTTTTAAAATTTTACATATTATTATTGAGATATAATTTCACATCCGCCGTGAAATTCTACATATAAACGTACCAATAGGTTGTTTGGTTATAGTTACCAATAGTTGGCTATTAGTACATATATTACTCGAGTAAGAAACACATGAATGAGCAATGTGTAGGCTTAAATAATTATAATCTGCACTAATAGAAAATATTTCATATAATTAGACGCTTATGTACTGGTAGTTTTTTTTTTTGATTTTATGAGTCTGCCCGATATAGGGATATGGCCTGCTGAATTGCATAGTTTAAAAATCAAAATTATTTTAAAAACAACCCACCCTTCAAACTAGTCGTCTTTACTTTAGCTAATAAAAACAAATTCGCTCTATCAAAATATACTGAAAACTGGCGGGAATTTGTACGGGTATAATGGGGGTGAAGAAATATAGGTTTCAAGAGGAAATTTTTTTAGTATTCACTATATCAGAATTGGGTAATTTAATGTACATGTTGCTCAGATAAATTTCGCATGAACTTAAAAAAGGGAGAAACAGGAAAAATTTTTTTTACAAAAATAAACGTTTTTCACTAAATGACGCACAGTCTTTTTAAGTTAAACATAAACCTTAGTCTAACTTAAATAAATTATCAGGTTCTAATTGGTTTATTTGAGATAATTGAATTTTAATTAATAACTTATTGAGAGATTATATTTTAATAAATAATTAAAGTAAAAATTGAGTACGAATTGATTATTAGAATACTTAAATAAGAATTTGACTGATATTTTAAGCAAGAAAAATGAATAAAACGGCAAGTAAAAAGGATGACTAAACACTAAAAGACTTAAAAATAGAGCAAAACGCGATTCAGATCAAGTTCTAGCTATGACTAGGGTCAGATTATCGAATTTTTAAGTCAAGTTAGGCATATTTGATTTACTTTTGATTAATTTTCTTCATAGTTAAAAATTTTTTTTTTCCAATCTTCACGTGGAAGGCAATTTCAGTAGGGATTCTACGTCTTAGAAAATTCTTATGCCCATTGTAGAGAGGAGATTTCGCCTCGACTTAATCCATGTATAAGATCATTAGTAAAGATATCACTGTCATCACCTTGCAGTCTTCTTATTGGTAGAAATTAAACGATAAGTAAATTTTTTTTTTTTGATGACATCAATCTTTGTTCGTACCTGGGTCGATTTTTCATAGAAAATCTGAGGGGACCTGAGTCAGTATAGGTAAGATATAACGTGACTGATTTGCTAAAATATGTCACAAAAATTAGAGCACAAGATATGTCATTGATAAACCAATGAAATTAAAGAACATTTTTGTCACAGAACGATAGAACGGTGATCTGTCTTTTATTGTATGTGTCATATGTATAAACTAATAAAATTAAATTTTTCGCCAAAAAGCTAAAGAAATAAATGTCTCTGTTTGTCTTTGGAAGTAATGTTTAACACAGAGCCGTAGGACAGCATACGTAATTGATATAATATAATGAAATTAAAAAGCTTTTCTCTCTTTTTTTTTTGTCTCGGAGCTATAAAAAAATAAATTCTCTGTTTCTCTTTCAAAGCATTCTGATTCAAAAAACGAAAACTTAGCTCACTGAAGTTTCTATTCAACCTTTAAGTATTGTTTTGACTGGCCCTGATTGGCGTAAAAATACATAATTTCTTACACTTGAAGGACTGAGAAATATCCCTTCCTACGGTCGTTTAAACAAAAAAACTACAAAAAAAAAACAAGGGCCTTTAGTTCCGCCCCGGGCTTCCCACAAGACGTGGTCCAACGCCACTTGTCGTTCTCAGTCGTCCACGAGCTTCCTACTTTGGGCCTTTCTCTCTGATCACCAATGTTTTGACATCACTCGTATTATTATTATTATTTTTTTTTCATTAATATTGACTTGGTTAACTTTACTTGCACACTGTTAAATTTATTATGGTGTTAAATTTATTATATTTGAAATTTGTCTTTACGTTAAATAGGGATATTTCCATCTGTCAGGTTTTTTAACCGTTCTACCTGACTGTGTCGTGATTTTCTCCGCTATTTATTGCGGTTTTTTCTTTTTCAGGTTTTATAGCAAAAAAATGTCAAAATTTGTCTATTGTTTTTTTCAAAAATTATTTACCTTTTAATTTCGTTTGTTTCCCGTGTGCGGCTGCTGAGGTCGGCCTTGATTTCCCTATTTCTTTAGCTACTATTTGGTCTGATTCGCCTTCAGACTCTTCGGAACTAGTTTCCGACGAATCCAGATTAGAACTTTTAGAGGTGGCACTTTTTGTGGTATCACCTGCCATTCCTTCGTAAATTTCTACTCCCCTAGAAGTAGAAGGTTTATTCCCTAAGTCCTCGCTTTGAGTTCTAAACTCGGGGGATTTGAAAGATTCTTGAGAGCTTTGGGAGGAATCAAGAGTTTTTGCAGGGTTCCTCCATTGTTTGAATGCCATGTCCTCAGGAGGATGGGGCATTTTTTGCACTAGGGTTTCCCTCCATGAAGTCCACTGTTTAGGTTTGGCCTTGGACACAGTTATTTCATGATATTGACCTTGCTGGTCATCCGTTGGAGTTTTATTCCCGGGCAATGTACTTTGACTCGTTTTTATAGGAAAATTTATTAAATCCATAGCTTCTCGCAGGTTTGTTTTAGTTAAAGCTTTGGGAGGAGTTTTCTTCACAGTAATACCGGGGGTTTCTACAGCTCTGTTTAATTCTTCCTGTAAAGACAGGGGCCTTTCTGCTGGTGTTGCAGGGGAAACCATATCGTCTGGAAATTTTTTTGGGGGGACATTGGGTCGAGATTCTATCGGGGAAAAATTGAGTTTTTGGAGATATTGTATAATCTACATCTCCCGCGCTCGCCGATGAATAACTTTTTTGAGTTTTTGGCGTTCTTATTCTTACTGGTGTTAGGGATTTTTTCTCTAGGATAACTAGATTTTCAATTACCAAAAATTCTTCAAAGTTTTGTTCATCACTGTCATTTTCAAAATAGTCATTTTTAAAACTTAAGTTTTTCAGCTCTGCCAGTATGGACCTAGGGGGCTCATTTTCCGAATCTGACGAATCAGCAGAAGAGGGATGTGGTACCCATCTCTCTGGAAATTTGGCTCTTTTTATTCGGCTAACATGCGCCTTGTAAGTTCTTCCACTATCGGGGTTTTCCATTTTAAAGGTATATTCATTATCGTACGTTTTGACTGTTCTGTACGGTCCAGAATATTTGTTGGAAAGTTTTTTTCCTTCCGTTTTCGCCTCGTTCTTTAGGTAAACGAAGTCTCCTACTTTGAAATCTATATTCCCCTTAACTTTGGGTTGGTTTCTTAGCTCTTGGTTTGTCTTACATTTTTCAAGCTTTTGCCTAAATATTTCATAAGTTTTCATCATTCTATTTATGAATTCTTGTTTATAATCTTCTGAGTCGTCATAATAATGACGAGTTTCAATAATCTCATAATAAGGGATTTTAAAATAACGACCAAAAAGTTAATAAAATGGATTGTCTTTGGTTGCTTCGGAATAAGCAGTGTTGATTACGTTAGTTGAGTAAGGTAAGAATTTATCCCAGTCGCTCCTATTGTCTTTCGTATAAATACTTCGAATTAGAACATTCGAAAATATTTTATGCCTGTTTTCTATTTTGTCATGATCTTGTGGGTGGTACGGCCCTGTTACCATTTTCTTTTTATTAAGAAAACTCATTAAATCGTTTGTTACTTTTGCAATAAAATTGCTCCCGCTGTCACTGAAAATTTTATTAGGAATGTCAAATTGTAAAAAAAATTGTGCTAATGCCTTACTTGTGGCATAAGCACCTTGATTTTTTAATGCTTTTGCAATAGTAAATCCTAAAAAATGATCTATAACCGAAATAATACAAGTATTACCTCTGCTAGAAACAGGTAAGCCTCCGCTTGTCCCGTATAGGTCAAATGAGATACTATCGAAGGGGTACTTTGCTACCGGGACCCTTCCCATTGGAGGATTTGGATAAGCTGGGGGGATTTTTCTCAAATTACATGCTTCGCATGTACTTACAAATTCTTTAAGTTTTGTCAGTGCCGATTGTACGTAAAAGTATTGTTTTAACTTATCGAATGTTTTCATAACTCTTAAATGTCCACTTGTATCCGAATGAAAATATTCAAACGCTGGCCCTACCAAGTTTTGTAGTAACACAGGTATTATCGAGGTTTGGTTTCTATTTTTCTCAGCAGTCACAATTCTACAGAGTATTTCTTCATCAAGGTCGTAGTAAAAATTATCTATCTCTTTTCTAAGAGTTTTGAATTTATCCGGTAACGCCTTATCATTCACAAAATATTCAATTAGTGCTACACACACTTCGTCCTTTTTTTGCTTTCTTTTTATATTTTCCAAAGACAAGGGACAATAGTTAATCTTATTTTCTTTTACTGCGTCTTTGACTTTGTTTTTCTTACATCCATGTTTGCTTTTAGCATTAATAGCATTAACTTCATTTTCTTCAGTTTCCGACGGACTATTTTCTGGATATCTACTCAAAAAGTCGCAAGCTACGTTTTGTTTTCCCTTTAAATGTTCAAATTCATAATCTAGGTCTTGGATTTTCATAATCCATCTAGCTAGAATGCCCGTGCGGTTTTTAAATGTGCGCAGGTACCGCAAGCTTCTATGTTCTGATCGTAATATAAATTTTTTACCAATTAAATAATGTCTAAACTTGTCCAAGTGGTAGATAATAGATAGCAATTCTAAGTTTGTGGCGGAATAACTGCTTTCGCCCTTTGATAAAGTTTTACTTGAATAGCATATAACTTTTTCTATTTGTTTGGGTGTACCCTGTAGAGGGTTAGGGTCTTTTATCGGGATTATTTGCGAAAGTATTGCGCCAATGCCTTTTGAGCTATCATGAGGGGTAACCATAAATTTTCCGTGTTTGAAACCAGAGTGTTGTAAAATTTGTTCAGAAGTGAATGCCTTTTTGAGATAGTCTATGGACGTTTGAGCTTCATGGGTCCAGGTAACACTATGGGAATTCCCTTTGGTTAATTCCGTGAGGGATTTTGCAATTTGGGCATAATTGCGTACGAATTTTCTAAAGTAGCCGGTAAGTCCTAAGATTCCCCTTAATTCTTTCATAGTTTTGGGGGGCTTGAGGCTTTCAACAACACATTTTATTTTATCAGGGTCTGGGGATATCTCTCCCTGCGTTACTACTACTCCTAAAAATTTAATTTTGGGTTGAAATAAATTTACTTTCTCAGGCCGGCATTTTAAATTGCCTTGTCTAAACTTTTCGAGCACCATCGCTAACGATGCTAAGCGTTGCCTAGTGTTTTCCCCCACGCAAATAAGATCATCAGCAAAATTGTCTGTATTTTTTAATCTCCTTGAAAGGTGCAATAAGGGTCTGTATAGTACGCTTGAACTTGTTTTAAGCCCAAATGGTACTCTCAAGTATTCATAAGAACCATATTCGGATGCTGAAAATGCAGTTTTATGGACATCTTTTTGGCTATTTTCACTTGGTGGTAGCCTTGGGTAAGGTCCAAAGAAGTAAAAATTTTGTTTTTGCTTGAAATTGAGTCAAGAATTTCGTCTATTCTTGGTAAAAGAAATTTATCGCTAACTACTTATTTATTGATGACTCTTTAATCTACTACGAGTCTAAGATCTTCATTCTTTTTTGGTACTAAGATCACTGGTGCACTATACGGACTTATACATGGGCGTATAATTTCTTTTTTTTCTAATTCATAGATTTTATTTTTTAACCACTCCTTGTGCTTATATGACACACGATATGGCTGTTTTGCAACGGGATTACGAATCGTTAAAATTGAATGTTCGTAAAATGGAATTATCCCGATATTATCTTCAGATTCAGAGAATATATCCCTAAAATTCCATAATAATTCGCATAATTTTTTCTTAATTTCCATATTCGTAATATGATCCATTTTAAATTCTTTTTAAAATTGTGATTTACTTAAAGGATACTCATTATTTGAAGTTTTAATGCCGTTAACTAGGTTTACCTTCAAAGTTCCCCTATTGTTTAAATCATTTTCTGAGATCATATGGATGGGATATAATGAAATCCGCATTAGAACTTTGATCGAATCATGGCCAGTGCTAGTTGATACACGCCTGTTAACTTTCCCTTGTATATGGTGTAGACAACTTGACCCGCCTGGCAGATTCACAGTACGCACCGTCGGTGTCGCTATAAATAAATCTAATACGCTAATAGCTTTCTCAATAAGTGGTAATCGTCAAAAGTTTTGCATCGTGTAGTGAGTGACTTTTGTTTTCTTTATCGCAAATCCGTAATATTTTTCTTCATTTTCATTGTTTATTAGATTCATACTGGCGCTATGCTGCGCCATTGCGGCATATTGTGGCGTCTTGTTAGGTTTTATTATGTTCTTCCATAATTCTGCTATTTTCTTAATTTCATTTGATTTGTAATATTGTATATTTTCTTTTTTTATTTTTGCAGCGTCAGAACTGTTATTATTTAAATATACTTCATTTCTGCAATATCTCTCAGGGTAATTGAATAAATTTCCAATTATGCCATGTCTTTGCGAGACATGGGGTTCAAAATACATCGACATTATACTATTAGAAAGTTGGTTTACTGTAAGACTATCTTCTTAACCTCTGTATAGATTTCTTAAGAGAGAAATTTTTTCCCTCACATTGGCTGGGTATATCAGTTTTTAGTGGGCTACGTCTAATAATATTTTATTACACCATAAATAATTTGTCCCTATAATAGCTTCATATGGGAGATTATGGCATATAATAAAATTTGTCATGAATGTTCTACTGTCTCTTTTTAAGTTTAGGCAAATTGACCCTTTTGCATTTAATTTATGACCTGTCAGGCTTGTTAAGTTGGGATTATTAGGGTTCCTCTGTCGTTTGATGTGCAGAGGCAAGATATTAAATACGCATGAGTTTATGATATTTACAGTAGCTCCGCTGTCAACTAAGGCCGTAAAGTATACGTTTTCTACACAAAAATCATTAAATATAGGTAACTTGTTAATAATATCACTACAAGAAGGCACTAGTATTGTTTTGGACCTATTAAATATTCCTTGCACCCTCTGGGTCCAACTGATGTTTCTGAGGGGCCCGAAACGTTTCCCTGGGGATTTATTTCATGTGTTGGTGCTCGTAATAGATATTCAGACATATTGGGTTCCGTAGGCATATATAAATGATTTATGTCTGACTGTGTTCGCCATGTATTATTATGGTAACGTGGATGTCTCGTGTCAGTGCTGTTTGCTGGCGCTGACTGCCAGTGCCGTTGGCTTGTAAAATTTTCATTTCTCATCGGCAAATTTTCATGATTTCTATAGTGCATTCTCGCATTATATTGACCTTGGCGAGTATTTGGGTTTTCAAACCGGTAATTAATTTGCCTGTTGGGGAAAGGGTTATACAAATTTGGTTGGTACGCATTATAAGGTACTGATTGGCGCAATCCCCCCTGGCTATAGCCTATTGCACGACTGGTGCTAAATTTGTTCTTCCGAACAAATGGTTGCCGTAATTTGGCGTATTACCGACCGCATTTCTTGGTATGGGATTGGGGACATAGTGGCACTCTCTCGCTATGTGGCCAACACGATTGCAATTATGGCATCTTATTATTGTAGGGTTAATGGGCTGAAAACGTACTGTTTTCTGCCTAGCGGGTTCTGGTTTCTTGTTTCTTTTTGCCACTGGGGGGTTATCCCTTGAAAAGAAATTGGGGGATGCCTGATTGCCCTTGAAGATTAGGTTAGCGTTTGTGTCGTCTAGGCTATTTATTTTTGCTTTACCATGATTAGCAACCATTGTATCCGCTTTGATTAATCGCTCTACCTCTTGGACTGCAAGATCCAAAGTCTAAATATTCTTGGAAATTACTACTCTATATAGTTTTGGGGGTATCCCTTGCAAAAAGGAATTTAGTATGACTTTTTCATACAGTTGTCCGGAACCACTTCCGTATTTTGCTTCTACAGAAATGCGTATATTATCCAGATATTCCCTTATATTTTGTGAAAAATCGAAGTTCACTACTCCGTGTTTTAAATTATTTACAGCGCTGGTTTCTGTAAATCTCTCTTTGAATACTTTTAACAATTCAACAACTGTATTTATTGGCAAGTTGGCGTTATTTCCTATGGAATGTTCGACCTGTTTGAGAAAAGTTAAGGCTTGGCATTGTAATCGTAGAAGGAGCATGTCTTTTAACGCTCCAACGTCTTTTTTTGTTAATTGTACAAACTGGGTCAATTGGATATTAAATTCGTCAATATCTGACTGACCATTGTATTCCGGTATAGATTTTTCAATCTCTATATTTTTTGCGACTAACTTTTGAATTATTAATATCTTGTTTAGTTCGTCCATTTTTTTTGCTCTTATATTAACTTAAAACTTTAATTAACCTATTTTGGGGGATGCTACTATATCCTATGAGATATAAGGGGTTTACTGTCGTAGCCTAGCGGTTATAGGTCTAATCATCTTATTTATATGTCTGTATCTCTCCAATAGTTAAATTTGAATTACAAAGTTTAAATAGCCTAACTAGTTCGCAGTTTTCCTCCAATTTCCGACACGTGCCATTTGTAGCGATAAAAGATTTCTTGGATAGCGCCGCTTATAGCGCTGGAGATTGTGGCGCTGCTCTCAATTAATGGGAGAAAATTGAATATGTAGACATATAAATGTGGTCTCTTTTTTCTCGAGCTATCTGGAGATCAGATTCCCTTGGGAGCATTTACCTTGAAGACTTACGAACTAATTAGCAATTACCAGACTAGGCATACAAATATAAATGAAGTAAACACAGATAAAAAAGACTATAGATTTATTGAAATTATATACTTAATTGCACAGAAACGGGTCACGTCTATGACAACAACTGAGACCAAAATATAATAAATTCGCCTGAGTCTCTCTAGGTCTGATGCGCTAGTCGTTTCAGATCTGACTTGAGATTAAAAAATTAAAAGGCACAATTACCCCACTACCAAACGCAGTTCTTTCGTCCTGCGCTGTAAGGATTGCTCGCCATTGGATCGAGTGGACTAAGGATGTAAATCTTTCGTCCAATAATTTCTTTTAAATATTCCTGATGATTCAGGCGTTCACACAGTTTTTTTTTGCCGTTTAAACTTCCTTAGAAATATCGTACGTAGCATTTTTTTTGCTACTAATTATCTTAGCAAAATTCGAACGACTAGCGTTGTTGTCTGACTGAAGCTAGAAATGCAATTTCTCTTTTTGCTGATTAAGAATTTAGACTCTTGGAAGCGGTATTTGAACTCAATTAGGGGACGTTTAATTTCTGCCCGAATCATCTTTAGAAGGAAAGAATCTTATATTTTAAATATATGGTATTCTACTGCTGGTGCAAAAGAAGGAAATATGGTTAAAAAGGAATTAAAATTAGGGGTTGTACCTACTCTTGCAGTAAACGTTTACCGGCTCAGGTTAGCCACAGCCCAGGTTCGTCATTTGCATTTAACGATGGAGCCATCAATGAAAAAGTCTCATAATTTAGCGTTTAAGTTGCAATCTAGTAGTGAAAGTTTGGATGTATCTAACTTTGAGTTGGACCCCGTTTTCCGGGATTTGTATGGTAAGTTGATTTTTAGGGCTTGGAAAGTAAATTTTGGTGTTAAAAGGAAAATGACAAAGTTGGTTTCTAACGTAAAGGTAAGGAAAAACTTTTTATTTCGATAGGAATGTCTGAGACTTAAAAAACTATTAATGAAAGACGTTTACCGTCATCTACGATAACAACTGGAAAGTGCTGATTTTTCTTCGAAGAGGGAAAAAGCCCACGTTCGCCACAAAAAAAACAGCCCTGATTCACCACTCTAGAACTGGCGAATCTGGGCCTGGCAAACCTGAAAAGCCAAATTTTCGTAACATACTTCATTTATATTTGCTTCATATTTTTTCAGATATACTCGATGAAGAAACGACAATCCCATATACTTTAGCCTGGGAAATTCTGCATGGTTGGATCAAACATTGCTTGGCCCAGAAAAATAGCTTGGTGAGGAAACTAAAAATAAACTTAAATTAAAAATAAAACAGCTGGTCAGAGCTGCTGTAATCAAAGCTACTGTAAAGAAACAGAACAATAAAATGGCTGCAAAAAAAATATGGAATACCACGGACATGTCTGAGGGGATATGTCATCAAAACTGATAAACAGGATGTGGATATTGAGCTTCTAGCATTCTCATTTTTCTCACCACTTTATTCTACAAGGTAGATCTTTACAGAAGAACAAGAAAATGCTTTTCCTAAATACTTGCAAGTTGTCTGCCATATAATTATGGTTTAACACCGCTTGAAGTTCGTCAGCTTGCTTCCGAACTGAAGTTGAAGTTCGAAGCTAAATTCAATTATCAGACAGGTGAAGAGAAAATATTATAAAGATAAATTTTTGGAGCACAAATCAGTTATGAGAAAAACATTGCACTTGATAAATGAAAAGACACGTTCTCACAGCTGTAAGAATACTAGTTTTAATTGCCTTTTTTTAAATGGAGAAAATGTTATAGAGCCCAATGAAATTTTAAATGGTTTTGGAGATTATTTCAGTAATATTGGTTCTAGACTTGCATTGACTATGAATATGCAACTGAATTCCCCCTCTGTTCCAGTTAATGAGCAACATGCAGAAAATTCGTTTTCTTTTTCTGAGATTAAGCCTCATGAGATTGAAAAATTTATTCTGAAGCTTAAATGGAGTTTTTCTAAGGACGAATTTGGATTTTCGGCTCAAACCGTAAAGCAAATAGCGTCAATCATTTCATCTTTGTTGGCACAGATTTTGATCTAACACTTATGCATGGGTTTTTTCCTGAGCTTTTAAAAAAAGCAAATGTTATAGCATTACCTAAAGCTGGGAGTTCAACTGACCCTTCATAGTTTAGAGGCATTTCTCTACTTTCGGTTTTCAGCAAAATTTTGGAAAAACTTGCAAATAGTCAATTACAAAAATATATATTTGATAGTAAGATTTTACACACGTCTCAATATGGTTTTATAAAAGGAAAGTCAACTGAACTGGCATTTCATGAGCTTTTACTAAATATTAATGATTCACTAGATGATGGTCA
Source organism: Artemia sp. Qi Xiang Cuo (assembly GCF_049724085.1). Lineage (NCBI taxonomy): Eukaryota > Metazoa > Arthropoda > Branchiopoda > Anostraca > Artemiidae > Artemia > Artemia sp. Qi Xiang Cuo. The sequence goes on from NC_142803.1 coordinate 3,904,230, forward strand.
ACACGCGTTGGCGATTTTTCTTGATGTCGCAAAGGCGTTTGACACCGTAAATCATTCGTTGCTTCTTTTTAAACTAAAGTCTTATGGGTTTTCAACACAAGCTGTTAAATTTTTTTTATCCTACCTTTCTTGGAGACGACTAGATTGTGTTGATAAATCTCGTGATCTCCGTTCCGAAACTTTTCCAATTAATTACGGAGTGCCTCAGGGCTCTGTCCTTGGGCCTATTCTATTTATTCTTTTTATAAATGATTTGCCAGAAGTTTTGCCTCTTTGTAAAATTATAATGTTTGCTGATGATGTAGTAATTTTCGCTTCTCATCGGGACCTATCAGTTCTTTTCCAGAACCTCGAAAGTACGTTACTAACTGTATCTGATTGGTATTCAACGAATTTACTAGCTCTTAATGAAAACAAATGCCATTATATATTATTTTCGCGAACTGGATTAGTAGTGTCAGATACCTTCTCTCTTTTCTTGAATGTCTTGAATTGAGACAGGTAGATCAGTTCAAATATTTTGGGATTATTTTAGATGAAAATTTGTCGTTTCATAAATATGTAAAAACACTGTCGTTAAAAATTTCCCGAAATATTGGTATGCTAACTCGTCTTTGTCACTTTTTTCCTAAAGCTATTCTAAAATCTATTTATTATTCTTTCGTCCACCCATATTTTCTCTATTGCATTTCGGTTTGGGCATCTACCTTTCCGTCTGTTTTCAAATTTCTCCAAATACTTCAGAATAAAGCAATGAGGATTATTTTTAATGTTGATTGCAGAAATTCAGTTAGACACCTATATGGGACTTCAGGAATTTTCTCTTTGGACCAACTTCATTTAATTTCTATCTCTAGTATTTGTCACGATTATCAATATAGTAGTTTACCTGTAAATTTCTCTGGCATTTTCTCAGCTAATTCTCAATTTCATAATTATCCTACTACGCATCGTTCAGACTTTTCGTGCGAAATTCGCCCGACATCGAGAGCAGGATTCAGCATCCGTCACATTGGCCCAAAAATCTGGAACTCAATTCCTGCATCAGTTCGAGAATGCAGCAACAAGCGACATTTTCTAAGACTGGTGAAGAAATATCTTATGACATGCTAAGCATTTTGTTCATTAGGGTTTTGTTTTTCGTTGTTGTAAAATTTAGTTAGAAAATGGCTGTGTATTTTCGTTGGCAATATTTTCAGTGCTAAAGTATGCCACCAGGCATGTGCGCTGTTTTGTGACATTTATTTATGTACGTGTTATAAATAAAAATACTCTACTCTACTCCAGGTATTCTATTGCAAAAGGACTTACCATCCCAAATTCATGGACAAGCAAATAAGTGACAATCAAAATGCTGCAGGTGAAGATAGGTACCGCAGTTTTATGGCAAGACATCCACATATTACTATAAGAGCGCCCGAAGCAACCAGTCTTGGCCATGCTACTGCTTTAAATCGTGTGACAGTTGAGAGATTTTGTGAAAATCTTTATGATGTGTACTAGCACCACCAATTTACAGCGCAAAATATTTGAAATGTAGACGAAACTGGACTATCAACAGTCCACAAGCCAGGGAAAATTGTTGCAGCAATAGGACAGAAACAGGTAGGCAAGGTAACGTCAGCAGAAAGATGGCAGAATATTACTATGTGTGTTTATGCAGAATGTTGCTATGTGTGAAGTTATGAACTATTTTATCAATCATACAAGACCGAGTAAGGCTAATCCTGTGCTACTAATACTTGACAATTACATTAGTCGTTACAGTAGTGAATTGCTTGACTTAGCCAAAAAAAACTGAGTTGTCGTGTTCACCGTCCCGCCTCATACATTCTATAAGCTGCAACCACATGACAGGTCAGTTGTTTTCTTTGAAGGCTTTCTACAACAGGGAATATGTGACTTTTATGACAGAGCATAAATACAAGAATATCTCAATGTATAACATCTTTGAGCTTTCTGGAAAAGCGTATCCCAAAGCAGTGACTCCAGAAAATATAATCAGCGGTTTTCGCTGCACCAGCATTTCCCTTTCAATCTCAAGATTTTCAAAGGTCACGAGTTCCTCAGTTCCTACATCTCTGATTGACCATCAACTTCGAACCACGGTGCCATGGAACCCCCATCACCCATTGCTTCTTCTGCTGATGATGATGCGGCTAATCAGCCCACCAACCATGAGAATGATACCCAATCTTTCTCAAGTTTTCTTTTACACGGACAAGCTGAAAAAATGTCTCTGAACTAGTTGATGTGTCTCCATTTCTGAAAGGTTCTCCGAGAAAACAAATCAGACATGCAGTGAAAAAAATACTACCAAAATTTTGACTGATACCCTAGTGAAGGAAAGAATCCTTCAGGAAAAGGAACTGAAAGCTGCGGAAAAGAGGAAAAGAACAGAAACCGAGGAGAAGAAGAGTTTAAAGACAGCTAAATTGCAAGAAGCAAGCAAGCTATTGTTCCTCGAGAGTGAAAGTGAGTCTGATCATGTTGAGAGGGAGCTTGACGATGAGAGTGAGGACAGTCTTCAGCTAGGAGACGATAAGAAAGATGTGGGAAACAAGTCTTTGAAAGTCGAGGACTTTGTTTTAGTTGCACTTGCAGGTAAAAAGAGTACTAAGTGCTTCTTTGCTGGTAAAGTTTTCAAGGAACATATAGTTAAACTTTATGTTCTATTCTTGAAGTGCGTAGAACTGAGCAAGTTTGTGCTTACCCAACCCAAGAAGAATCGTGCGTCTTAAAGTCCGAGGTCGTAATAGGATCAGGTAAGCCCTTAGTCACGGGTGGGACTTGAAGACTTGCCCAAATGCTGAAGTTTGGTGTTGACCTTTCAGGATACAAGATGCGTTAGTCGGTAGTAGTGTTCAACCTAATGAGATGGCTGTTAACAGTAAACATAGCTAGGATTTGATTTAGAAAAGTTGGGGCTTTGAGTAGACTACTGTCTAAGCCTGTTAATTCTTGTATCTGGATTCTGAAAGACAATTAAAAATCTGATAAACAACAAATTTTTGGACTAATTCTAGAGGAGTATAAGCTTTTCTTGACTTGAGTTAAGACAGTGGAGAACGTGGGCCAATCTGTGGTGAAAATGAACCGGGGTGGCCCCGGTTTGCCACTTTCGGACAGCATGAGTATAACTCATTTTTCTCCTACATCCAGAAACATTGATCGCCAGGGATATTTTTGGAGATACCCCAAACATGAATATATACATAACAACTTTCAGAATTATTTAAAGTCAAAAACTGTGTTCACAAAAAAATAAATAACCAGAAAAGTGGCGAATGTGGGCTGGTCTCCCCTACTAGGGGAGACTTCGGCAATATCGAAAACTTTCTTGCACTAAAAGCAACCTCCATGATTAAAAAAGTAAATACGGTGACACGAGACCAAGAAAAAAAGAAAAGGGAGGCTGCGCCCTCCACGTGCGAAAATGACGATCAAAATATACAAAACCCATTTCAATTTAAAGACGAGATTTTCATAGGAAATGCAAAACTGAGAAAACCGAACAACCAAAAAAGGCCAGACAAAAAAGAATATAGCCATAAACAAGAGGAATTATTGACCTTAAAAAGACAGCTAGCGAAAATCAAAGATGAACTAACCAAAATACTCGGGGTAACCTCCGAAAAATTCGCAGAATTACAAACAAATGATAGAGATTGCAGAAAAATTAAACTAGCACTAACGAATAAAAAAAAATCCGCAATCTAAGCAGTTTTCCAGTAATGGTAAGCTACTTTACAAAACAATGGAGACTGGGGAGAACCCTAGAAAATTACAACTTTTCGTACAGCATGAACTGAGAAAAGCGGTAATAAAATTTGCTTACTCAAGCCCAACGGGGGTACATATGGGATCCCAAAGAACAAGAGATAGAGTTTTGCAGCGTTTTTGGTGGAAAAGATTAAGAATGGATATTATCAACTTTTGTAAAAGATGCAAAGATTGCCAATTAGTCGCTTACAAAAACCAAATGAAGAAGTTCCAATGAGAAAAATGCCCATTTTCGGCAAATCGTTTTAGAGAATTTCAATGGACATTGTAGGTCCACTCCCGAAATCTAGCGCAGGAAACAGATTCCTTCCGGTTATTAATGCTCTTGCTACGAGGTACCAAGAAGCTATCCCAATGCGAACAGTAAAATCACCAAAAATCGCAGAAAAATTAGCGAAATATGTCTCACATCACGGAATTCCAAAGGAAATTTTAACAGATTATGGAACCAATTTTTTATCGACATATATTCTGGGCATTAAACAAGCATTAATCACTCCATTCCGTCCTCAGACAAATGTAGTGACAGAAAGATTTAACGGAAACCTAATTAGTATGTTGAGACGTTTAGTAAGAGAGGACGTAAATCAATGGGACAAATGCTTCCTTATGTTCTTTTTGCATACAGAGAAACTCCACACTCAGCTACAGGGTTCCTGCTATTCGAATTACTATATGGAACAAACCCGAGTGAGGGGGCTTAGACATTTTAAAGGAATCATGGGAGAATGATGAGAAAAATGAAGAAACAGTGATAACACACTTGCTATCACTGCGAGAAAAACTGGATAAATACCATGAAATTGCCAACCAGGCACAGGGGGAATGCGCAGAAAAAAGAAAAATATGGTACGATAAATCCGCCCGAATCTGCGAATTCGCGGAAGGGGATGAAGTCCTCATATTTCTATCGGACGGAAATAATAAATTCGAAGTAAGATGGAAAGGACCATTTAAGGTGAACAAGTTAATGAATGATGTAAATTATATGATAGAATCAGATGGAGCAAGAAAGAGGAAAGAAGTTTACCATGTAAATTTACTGAGGAAATAACAAAGAGAATCAAAAGGGAAGCCAAAAAGATCCGCAGAAGTTCTGCCTCATGATTTCGACCTTAGAAAATAACGAGGATAGTGCCCCTTTGGGTACAATAGACCCGGCGGAAACACATATTAATGCCATTGAAAGAGTTTAGTCAGAAATACATCTGAGGCGAGCTCTGAAATACCTTAAATAAGTTATTCACGGAATTTGCAGATGCATTAACAGACCGAATCGGAAAAACAAAAATATGGTACATAAAATACCAGTAAAAGACAACAAACCAATAAAAAAATACCCGGACCGAAGACCAGACGCTCAACGGAAAGACATGAAAAAATAAAGAGATTGACGGCTCGATTCAGGGGTTATAGAACCACCAAAATCAGAATATATAGCGCCAGTCGTATTAGTCCCAAAGAAGTATGGCTCCATTAGATTTTTCGTGGACTATAGAAAAGTGGATAGTGTTCCGAATCAGACGTATATCTAATACCAAGAATGGACGAAATTCTAGAGTCAGTAGGTTCCGTAAAATTTATATCAATTTTAGACTGGAGAAGGGGATATTGGCAAGTAAAGATGCACCCAGAAGATTCAGCAAAAACTGCTTTTTTACGCCTTTTGGGTTATATCAGTTTAGGTATATGCCTTTTGGACTAAAAGGGGCACCGGCAACATTCGAAAGACTAGTAGATTTTATTTAAAATCCTTACCATATACGAGAACCTACTTGGATGACATTATAGTATTTTCAAACTCGTTCAATGAACATATGCGGAAAAAGTGTTGACCAGGCTGAGGAGAGCAGGATTAACTCAAAATGTAGATTGGTGCAGTCAGAGAAAGAATAACTGGGACACAAAATAGGGAACAGTATCATAACCCCATTAAGGAAAAAACGGAAAAAATTAAAAACGCAGCAGTCCCAAATACAAAGAAAATAGTTCGGTCATTTTTGGGATTGGTGGGATATTACCAAAGATTTATGCCCAATTTTCCAACGATTGCTACACGTTTGACGGAGTTAACAAAAAAGGGTGTCGTAGACCCCAAAATGGTTGGAAATTGAACAAAATGTTTTTGACATACTTGAAAATGCTCTATATAGCAAAAGAACACTGAGAAATCCAGATTTTTCCTTTCCATTTGTGCTACAAATTGACAGTTAAGATTACGGATTAGGGGCAGTTTTATCTCAAGATTTTGAGGATGGGGAACATCCAATCATATTTATATCCAGTAAATGGTCAAAAGCAGAATTAAATTATAGCACGATTGAAAAAGAATGTCTTGCAATAATATACGCGGTAAAAAAACTCGACTATTATGTATATGGACGAAAATTTAAAGTATTGACAGATCACAACCCATTAAGATGGCTAAATATAATCAATCCAAACAACTGACGATTAGCAAGATGGGCCCTGTGCTTGCAAGAATACGATTTCGAAATAAAATCAAGAGTGGACAAATTAAGAGTGAACGATTATTTTAGAGTAGACGAATTAAAAAAAAGTCGTATGGGCTGTTCCTTGCTAACACAATAAATAAATTTTAGGGGGGACAAAGAGGTCCAAGACCCATGGGGAATAAAACAAGAGGATTTTAAAATAGAGTTGAACGACCTACAACGGGGTGGAAAAAAGCTGGGAGATATTGAATGTTGGGTTGGATTGGAAAAACTTGGGAGGAATCTGAGATTAGTCCTATCAATTCTATGGGATATTTAGTCTCTTTTGCGAAGGAGGAGCCTTTTGGGGAGCCATGAATGATGGACAATTCACTCAATGGACAACTAGTTGCCCAGTTACTGAGATGTAACCCTGTTACCAAGTTTGTCCTCTCTGATCTGGAGTCCTTGGGGGATACTCTCTCCCAGTCCCTTCATATTTCACCCAAATCTTTGTCCAGTGACCCTATTCATAGTTTTTAATCTTCATGGGAATCGACAATTATTTCCGGCAAACCTTATCTGGTACCTAGATTTCATCTTCAGTTGGTATCAGCGCCTATTCTTCGTCTGATTATCCCAGGGGTGAACCAGAGTGAACTGATTAGTGATTCGCTCAAACTTTTAGCTGATTTCCCCGTGCCCTTATCGTTTTCACAGGCCTTTGCATTTTTGGCTTTAGATTATTTGAAAGTATGCCAAGGGGCAATTTACATTTTAATTGTTATCTGGGGTTGTTTTCACAGATGGAAATCAAGAGGCTAGTGCAGCCCATTTTTCATGATGGCTGGCATCATCGAATGGGCCAGAAACTGATTCTCTGCTCCTCTCAAATGTAACTTCGTGACAGCGAGAAATTTTTTTTTTATTTTGCTGAGCACGATCATTTTCTCTGAATCACGGAGACTTCAATTTTCGAAACCTAATGCGGATGCCATGCGATAGAGACCAGGTTGGTTTTACAGTAGAGACATGTGGATGACGACAGATCCTGAGCCAGTCGGTGGAAGTATAGGCACTGGGTGAAGAAAAAAGACAAAGAGATTTTGTAAAGTTGAAGTTAAGTGTTGTATTTGTAAGGGTTACCAGCGTTGCGCATGGGTGGTCATTCATCTTACGGGGGGAGGTTTTGGGTTTCCACCCCTTGTTTCTCATCTTTTCAGATAAATGATCTATCCTCTTTTCTGTAATTATATTGGCCTACAAGATCATTTTAATCATAAGTTGAACTATGGCTGCTAAGCTAGATTCTTTCGCAGTAAGTAAGCTTTGAAGTTAAATTTTATTTTGGTCTTCCGGATCTATGTTTGTCCACGCGACTAAGTGCATCTTGAAGTAAAACTAGCTTTTTATCATCGGCAATATTTTCATCATTAATGAATCTGCTTAGATTGTTCTCAAAGTGTTCAATTGGTGAAAGGACAAGTTCTATTGGAGTCAATTTGTAGGGTTAAGCCATCTAGAGAAAAATTGTTTACAAGTCCTGCGATTATTGGCAGTAAAAGTGTAGAAAAGCTACCTCCCGCTTGAAGGAGACGTTTTCTTTTAAAATCTTTCCCTTTGTTTTTGCAAGCCAAGGCACGTACAGTAGAAGAATGTTGCTCTGTCTGTTATCTAACACCTTCTGGCAACTGTACATTGCCCTCGGTTAAATTTAAACAAAGTTCAGATACTTGATTTATAATTTCTTTGTCAACACCATGTTTGAGTAAGGCCTTTCTGAGTGGTGGTTTTGAAGTGCTTAGAACGGAAAATTTCTTCAGTGTCATGATGGCAACTAATAACCTTTTCTACTGTTCCCAGGAAGATATACGGTAATTTCATTGTCGAAAATATCTGTGACAATACGCAAATCCTAGGGTGTATTCTGATTAAGAACCAACAAAATGTACCCGTATGGCTTATTTGTTGCCTGACTTTACGCTGAAAGTAGAAAGTTGGGAGCACCGGGATATATTTTTTTATTGAGAGTTATTAGAGAACTTGAATCACTAATAACTTGATAGATAATATACTAGATGCAGTTCAAAGCAAGGGTCCTCATACACTTGCTCTGATGAAACATATTGTGTAGAACTAGGGTTATGGAAATGTGTCCATGATGCGAGCGAACAGTAAACAGTTGCTGCATTTCCTGTGAAAATTGTTCAATGGATTCAGCGAAATCATCAATAATCAGTCATGAGTTTGGCTCAATACTATTGAAAACATCAATTCCTCGTATGAATTGTATTGGCATAGATATAGCAGCAGCAATAGGTTTTATCTGATCATAGGACTCTTGCCAAATACTATATCTATATTAAATTTTCTGTGGTTTTTTCCAAAAACGTTTTATAACAATTTTAATTATTTTAGCTAAAAATGTCGTTTTCCCCGACATTGACAGACTACAGAGAAACGATCTGAATGGTGTTTTAAATTAATACATACTGCTGTTGATGCAGTTGGACTACAACTAACTGTAAACCATACTTGTCTAACGAATAAATAATAATAATAATAATTTCCGCTAAAGCAACAGCATCTACCTAGTATGATATTCAATAGCAACAAGAACAACAAAAACATATTTTTTCTTTTATTAGCAATATTTTTTGTACAACAACAATAATAGCAAGAGAAAAGAACAACAACAACAGAATCATATTTTTTCATTTATTGACAACAAGAACAACAAAAACAACATGTATTTTAAATAATGCATACAATTCAGCAATAGCAAGAACAGCACAGTTGAACATATTTGTAGATTAATAGGAAAATAAAAAACCCTATTTACAACATTTGATAGATGAAAATCCCTCCACCTCCCGGGGCCGAAGGCGGGACCCCCCGGGGGGGGGGGGGAGGGAGCGCGGGGGATGGCCCGCTGCGGTGGGAAAAAAATCTTTATGCAATAGCAGCAAAAGTTAAATGATGGTAATGACGATAATGATGGCAAAATGGAATGTATATTATAGGGAAATTGTTGTCCTCCAAAAAAAACCCACCCACTAGTACTAGTACTATTTTGAATTTAAGTTAATTTATCCAGACCGAGTTGTTTTCGATAGTCCATACATTCAACTAGATCTGAAATACGATAGTGGCCATGGGGGAGCACTTTCAAACCATCCCCAAGTACATAGACCTTGTCGGATATGCAAGACATGGCAATTTTTTCCACTCTAACAGTATAATTTTGAAATCGTAGAGAGTGAATTGCCATTACTTATGCTCTTGGCAATAAACTACCCTCGGCAGAGTTTTTGTAGACACTCATGTCGAAATTATTTTTGACAAAGTGTGTAGGCACCCCTGTGCACGCTTGTTTTACCCCCTCCCCCTCCCCTTTGCACGCTTGTTGTTATCGTGTGTTTCCACACAGTATACTTTTGGTCCGAGGAACATCCCATTGGATATTAAATCGCTCCCCGTCTCAGACTTTAACATTAACAATTGATTGGGGGTGTGATGTTTCCCCTACTCTGGGCAGATAGTTGGATACCAATTCGTGGAATCCATCCGAGAGCCGATGTACACGCCACTTTCCAAATCTTCCTATAAATTCTCGGTTTTAACTTTTAACAATAAAGAATCTGTGTCTCAATAGCACACTTGAACTTTCCTCTCCCTTGACCATTGTACCTTACACACATTGTAAAAGAATGACAACATGAGTTTCTTGGAAATTTCTAGTACTGAACTCCCTCCCGCAATATTCTTGTTCAGAACGACATTTCTCTTTTTTCTGTGTAGGAGAACCATATTCGGGTCTATGACAGTGAATGTTGTGAAGTTGGGATCGGCGATAATTTGAGCACATTCTCGGGGGCAGATTACGACGTCAGAAAGACATCTGTTTCGTACACTTTCACACATTTTCCCAAAAGCTGAATTTAAAATAAGTTTATAGATTTCTTTTCCAACTTTAATTTTTCCCTGTGAACATTTACTGACAAACGTGTCAATAAACGTTTTCAAGTAGGGTTTTTGATTGAATTGTAGGGCTCTTTGTATCTTTGTAACCCTGAAACCGTTGGTCACCATCAACCGCAAAAGTACATGGTGAACTACAATTTTCTGTCTCGGGTCCAGGTCTCTAATGAGTGTCAGCTTAGAGGGGGTCCAATGCATGCCAATATTCCCCACAAAGGACAGATCATATGGACTCACAGAGCCCTTGATCACCGGTCTATTTACACACGGAAAAACAAAACCTTTGACGGAGTTGTGGATTGTCATCTGTATGTGACCGTCAATTTAAGAAAATTATCTTTGGGGTCCATTTTCCTCGATAGTGTTAATGTCGGGGAAATCTATGGCACAAGGATTTTCAAGCCTTCTGTAATTGCCACACGGTAAACTGTAGTGGGACATCGCCGAGGGATAGAGTGAGTTCATGTCCAGAAAAACACTATTGTACTTTACACCGTCGCTGGCAACAGAGTTCCGTCCAGTTGGATCAGTTGTTAAGACACGATCCCCCTGAAAAATATATCCCCCCTCATAGATCTTTCTACAAATAAGTGTTGATCCAAATCGGTGATTAGACCTATTTCCTCTCTAGTGTTTTTAGAATTAAATCCATCACCAGGTTTGGTGTTGAAAAATAATACCTAATGTCTAGGCTAAAATCCGAATAGATTTGGTCTGTGTTCTTGCAGACAATATCTAAAAGAGTTAACACATCGCTTGCCAATCCCAACCATTTTTACAGCTTCCCTCAGCCCATACCCTCTTGGCAAATTCACAGTCTTCAGCAGTGCATTCACTATCGCTAAGTGCATTATAGAGTGCTTCAATGGGAGGGATTTTCTCCTCACTTACCCTCGCGCCAGAGTTTTAATAATCACATGCATATATACCTTTACAAGTTAGTAAGTCATATATTTCATTGTCGGGAAAGCGTTGTTTAAGCAGAGGGAAACTATCGAAATTGTCATTTTTGTGCACTTTAATAAGTTTACTGAGAGCTTTTGGGAAAAAACAATATGGATCTAAAAAATAGATTTTATTCCAACACGTATGCCCATTACCCACTGTTTGCCACTTGAATTCTAAAAGTAACAACTTCTCAGCTGATTTGGGTATATTCTAATAGGTAAATGAGCTATCTACCCAGGGGCTATCTGCAACTCCCTGCCTGTGCATACGTGCCAATGCCTGTAAAATAAATTTCAAATCATAATTTGAAATGTGAATGGAAACCGGTATAAAGAACTGCTGGCTCACATTAAAATTGCACGATTGATTTGCTACGTCACGAAAATTACTACCGCCTGATGATATTTTCTGCCATAAATGATCATGGTCCCAGATTTTTCCCTTCCCTCCACCCTTAGTTTTTTCCCTTCAAATTCCCCCTTACGTACCCAACATGTTTTCCCATTTTAATTGCCAGGCGATCCTCTGCTGAGAAAATCATTGGGTAATGTGTATGTCTCAAGTGGGAGATTGCCCTATTCGCTGTGACAATTAATTTAGTCATTGCCTTTACCATACAATTCTCCTCGTGCAATGTCTCAACTGTTTCTAACAGTCGCATAGTGTTACCGCTTTCTCTTTGAGCGTGGGCATATGAAACTGCAATAGCTAGATGTTCTTTGATACGATTTGGATATTGGGGTTCGTTCACATCTTTGAACGTCCAAACCTATTTTATCACTAACTTTTTTTTTATCACTAGGAAATTTCTAAATCGTAAAACTGGCCTGTCACCAGCAACTGTCTCAACAGATTGATAGCCGTACCGTTTGCAATGTTTCATATGATTTTCTAGCTTAAAATTGCTACGAAATTGGGACAAACACTTTGGGCAATAGTAACATACCCCTAGTTTCTTAACCTCTTCTAGAACTCTACTAATATCGGTTATCGTATTAAAATGGCCGATTGAATCAGGTTCACTAGGTGGTGTGTACAACAGCCAAACCCAATGTTTCACAGATTCAATCGATGGGCCCGTACTGGGAATATTACTCCCTTTTTATGAGTACGTGTTCCATCCTCAAATTCCGTTTCGTATTGTAGCACTGTAACACCAATCTTTAAATGCGGATTACAGGAAATTTTTCTGTTAAACAAGTGAAATCTTTTCGGGGAAAATCAGACCCTTCTTTCCCCTGTATGGCCCACTTGGCCAAATTTCTCTTATTAGCTTTACCTGGTAGAGTTCGGAAAGCAGATATAAGAAATGCGTACATGAAACACTTTTGGCCTGTTTCGAAACAGATTTGTTGAACGCCCTTACATCCTTCTAAATCAGGATTATATTTTAAAACTAGACTTTGCCCCTGCCCCCCCACCCCCTCTTAAAATAAAATCTTTTTTAAATTTATATATATTTACACTTCAATTTTTAACAAATAAAACCACAGAACCATTACCCTTCTCATTATAATTATCCAAATGAGTGACAGTATTCAAATAAGTGTCTATCAACATGAAAATATTCTCATAATTCCCCAAATGTGGGTTTAAGCACCATCATTTCAGTGTGCACATAATGATCGTAAACATCACCGTGATTTTCATTTAAATAGAATATGTTTAAAACAATTGAGGTCTTATGGTGTCTCGTCCTCCTCACAGTTAATTTTGGTACTCAAGAAGTGCTCAAATCTTCTCCACATATGTATGGATAATATTTATGGGGTCATTTATAATAACCCCAGCCATCAGTGTATTAAAGGGATCACCAAAAGTCGCAGTGAAAATGTCTATCGTATTCAGAATTGAATTTGTTTTACTGAAATTTAGGTAGTAGTGATGATGAGAATTGTATATCCCCACTACCTCCCCCCACCACTTAGTTCAACATCAACAATAGGTTTTGTGTGTGGTGAAATCCCCCAGTTCCCTTAACATAGCCTCTAGCGTGTTAGGACTATGCGTAACAGCCCAAGCGAATTTATATTTTTCTTCAATTAAATTCGGTTGAAATGGGCTTATGTCCATTAAATCTATCGGGGGAGGGATCTCATTTAACTCATGACTAAAATTATCTAAAATTTGTATGCTGTTAGGACTCAACCGAGGTAAAAACTCCCTCTAGCATATCTTGATCTGAAGTAATTTCATTGCTTTGTTCAACTGTGCTAGCGTCTACATCTAAAGAACTATTACCAACACTGAAATATTCTCCTAATAAGTTATCCGCCCATTCCGTGTCGTCAATAATGTCAGAAGGTATATCATCTAAATTAACACTACCATCACGCTCCCGTAAAAATTTACCGTATCGTTCATCGATAAGTGGTGTTCCAGCTATCTGAATACTACGAAATTCCATTGGGGCTTCGATTAAAACCGTTTCGTCAATGAGATCATATAATTCATGGCTTGCTTCTTCAAGTGGAGGGGGAGGTAGTGATGTTATGACATCCGTTCTAACCTGTAAAGAAAATAGACACTTAGTTTCAAAGTGTATAAATAACCCTATTTTTAAAAAGAATCGAAAATTGGAGTAATACTGACTATATTTTCATATCATTTAAAACAAATGCATTAAAATAAATAAAAACAAAAACACTCTCATTGTAGTAGTAGTAGTAGCAGAAGCAATATCACTATCTATTTGCATATATTGTCATTTGGTTAGTTCACTGTCCCCCCTAACCACGCTATATATATCCTTAAAGTTTCAATTTAATACCTCCCCCTAGGTATTACTGATATATCATATATACAATGTAAATGGACATAGTAGGTTCTAATTTTGTCCAAAATTCCCCGAAAATTTCATCTTAATGCTCTATCTGTTTTGGAAAAACCCGGGATCTTACTTGGTTTGAAAGGGATAGTCTAACCCTTTCAGGCCCTCTCCTGAAAACAGCTTATTTTCAAAGAGTATAAATCATTCTACTTTAAAAAAAAATTAAATTGGATTATTAGCGACTATATTTTCATATCATTTAAAACATGTGCAGTAAAATAAATAAAAAAAGCACACTTATTGTGGTACTAGTAGCAGCAGCAGAAGCAATATCACTATCTCTCTGCGTATAATATAATTTGATTAGTTCACTGTACTCCCCCCTAACCACTATATATATATATATATATATATATATATATATATATATATATATATATATATATATATATATATATATATATATATATATATATATATATATCCTGAAAGTTTCAATTTAATACCTCCCCCCATGTATTGCTGATATATCAAATTTACAATCTAAATGTTCATAGTAGGTTTGGATTTTGTGCAACATTCCCTGAAAATGTCATCCTAATACTTCTTATCCGTTTTGGAAAAACCCAGGATCTTAGTTGCCTCTCCATCACCACATCACCTCTCCCCACCGTAATAAAATACATTTTAAAACTGCGACAAATTCTATAACTTACGAGTTATGTTCAATGGGGTGTAGATGTTATATCACACGGACAGACAGTTGTTGTTTAATAATAATCAAGTAGAGAGAAAAATGACAAATATAGCAGCACATAATTTTTTATTCAGATGTATACGAATATGCATTTAGTCTGCACACACTCAGTTAATTACTTGTTGTTGAAGAGAATGGTTATAAAGTGGAAATACTCTTAGAAAAGGTTTGATTTAGAATTATAGCTCTTCTTGATGTAATAATTGAAGGGTAGTGTTAACCCATGTCAAACGTGATTTGACATGCACATATCACTTTTCTATTTGATGTTATTCAGTTGACAATAGTGCCCAAAAAAAACACAAGAACACTTATTAGCAGAAGCAATATCTGTGTGCATATAGTGTCATTTGGTTAGTTTACTGTCTCCCCTTCCCCTTCAGAAATTATAACATGGTCCTTAAATTCAATGCGTGTACATTTTTTCCTTTCGTTTTTTAATGTTCAAATAGTTCAGTGGAATAAAATGTTAGTAAAGGGCAATCCTTGTCCTTCAAATTGACTAACCCCATTGGGAGAAAAATCCTTAGCGAAAATATCGATAAATTTAAAACTTACATTAAGTGTTCCTTGCAAGGCCATCATTTCCTTAGTTAGTTAGCTTTCGTGTATACAGGGTCTTGTATTGTCAGTGATGGTATTCACGCCTTGTATATGTGACATAAAAGATGTGGCGCATTTAATTACTGAAGGACGTAAGTGATTCTCATCCTGAATCCGGGCGTTCTTATCAGGGAGAGCAACACATTCTTCAAAATTATCTTTAAAAAGAAATTAAATTATATTTTTTTTTATGTATGCCATAGTGAAAAAAAAATCCCCCCCCCCCTTTTACACAACCCGTCCCTATCTTCTATATTAATGCAAAAAAAATATTTACTCTTATGAAAACGAAGTTCAAAAGGTTGAACTGGTTTTAAAAGTCAATCTCTCTCTAACGAAGATAACTATTCTTAGATTATGGAATGTAAAAAAAATATTTTGATATCTTGTATAGTTCATGCAAAAGGCACTTTGTCATTAAGATTCGATGAGGTTTTTAAAAGTTTAATGATTATGTTTAAAATATTTTTTTCCTTGTTTCGAGTTTATCAAAGTTGAATGAAAGCCATTCATATACTATCGGAATATTAGATCTAAAACTGAAATAAGTTGAAATAAAGATTTTTTGCAGTCATTAACCATTACGAGATGGTCAATAAGCATTAAGAAATTATGTTTCTAAAACAGAATTAAGCGTGGATAAATCTCATTGCTAGTCTAGGCTATGCTATAGACTCTCTATTATAAAACCTTCGAGATATTATAAACCCTAGAAATAGAGGCTTGATAGCATGTTCCCACTGTATAGACCTATAATTAGACAGAAAAAGCTTGTTAACACACACACACAGCTTATAGGCCTAAAATTTACATCAAACGACATTTTCACTGCTAGGCTACACCCCAAATAGATTAATTTGTTCAGAAAAAAATGCCAGTAGGGTTACATTTAATATATGCTTTACGCAACTCCACCCCTCCCCTCACAATGTGCAAATATATACCCCAAATTTGTTTCTAAAGTATTTCCCATCCATTCTTTATTTTATTAAGTAAACTTGTCTTTTTTTTCATGTGTTTCCAATATAATGCAATAGTACCCAATATCCAAATTAATTATTTACAAAAATAAAATTTACGATATTAATTTGCGTAGCAATAACATCAATATGCTCCATTTAATATAGTGTTTATTCCTCAATGGTTTTAAAAGAACTGATATCATAGGCTTGAAGCGCAAACGACATATACAATGTTCCAAGGTAAAATTTTATCAAAACAGATATTATGCAGTTAGATTTCGACAAATTATATTGTGTAAATTCGAGGTAAATTCCCAGAAGTCGTGATGTCACTCCTGGTAGTATTCAATGGGCTTGTGGTTGTGACGTCACTTCGTACCGGAGTGGGACCCCTTCTCCTACTAATGTCTCGAGTATTTCGTCCCTGATGAAAACGAAGCAACTTGTTCTCAGGTCGTCATGTAGAGTACATTACTGGGTGATCCCCAGAAATTTGACTCGGGTTATCAAGAAATGGAAACAAGTAGATCCCTTCAGCCAGAATTCGACACTAGTGGATACTTTAAATTCGGATGAGGCCGAGGACGTTAAAGCCTTTTAACTGCAATTTTTTTAATTATGACTACATATTTTTTTCTTACTTTTCAGTTTGTATTATTTGCCCGACCTGAAGACTATTAGCACAATGTTATTTTTTTAAACTAATTCTTTTTCTTGGCAGCCCTAGTCCAATTTATGGTGCTCTTTTTAATTTACATATAGTTACAACTAAACTGGTAGCCGATTATGTCATTTCGTTTTGAAGTGACAAAGATTGTATTGGTTTTTGATTCCTTTGAATGCGAACGAGAAAAAAACCAGGAAAAAAATCATTTATAAAATCCTAAATTATTTGCTTTAAAATTTGCCAGAAATCTTTGTAAGCAGCTTATCCCTTATTAAAGACCAGCCCAATTAGTGTTTTAAAAGTGGCAAATTTCGTCTTAAAAATGCAAAATTGAAGGGTTTAGATTTCAAACCTAAAAACGGAAACTGGGGGACAAATTTCAAAAGCCGTCACTTTCAAACACACCTCAGATTCTAAGTACTCCATCGCCTGAATTGCTTCGTGAATATGAGTTGTAGCTGTTTTTCTTCATTGATTGTTTTTTAATTTTTCAATATATCCGAATTTTATTACCTAAAGACCATTGATAAATTTAAAGCCGGGATTCATCAACAGGATTTCCAGAATCTAAGATTCCAGACTATTGTTTGACGTCTTGGATACACCGTGTCTGGAATATGAAGCCTATCCAGAAGTACATCCAAATTATAAAAAAAAGAATTTTTGAACTTATAGTTTTCTGGAATTTTCAACCATACTATGAAAACGAAAGAAAAGAGAAAAAGAAAAAAAAAGAAAAAGGAAAAAAAGGAAAAAAGATTATGGAAATCCTATTGATTATCCTTCTATACTAAAAATCGATGCTTGAGGGTGCGTGTTCGGCTACCGGCGCACGCGCAAAATTTTTTTTGGAGCATTAAGTAAAAACGGATGCGATTTAGTAAATTTTTTCTTTCAGATTTAGTAAATTATTCAAGGCTAGGGTGGCAACCCTGTTCCTGATCTAGAAAAAATGGGCATAGTGTGGATATATTTGACACAGTGATGTTTTTTCTTCTTTTTTGTGCTTTTATTTGTATTCCTTGTAGTTTTTTCTTCTTTTTTTTTATCCGCTTTCATTTTTCTAATATTCCTGGTTATACTTACTAAATTACTTACTTTATAAATCACAAGGAGGGACTAATTGTTCCTAGTAGAAGATAAGTCATTAATAGGAAGAGAAATGTTTGCAGATGCATGTGAAAGCCGAAGCCTCTCGTCGTGTCAGGAAGTATACTGGTTATGCAGGTTTGAAAAATTGATGTGTCATCTGTTATATGAGTTGTCTTCTGCAAACAATATTTCACAAATGAACAAAACAAGGTAAGTAAGGACAAGAGCAAGATTTTTAGTAAGTCATTTTCTCGTTATGACGAATTTGTTTTGAGCAGTTTCAATTTCCCGCGTTTTTTTTGGTTTAAGTGGATTATACTTTTTCAAACATATTTCTTAGTGTTTTTTCCTTGTGGTTGTTTATATTGTTCTTTCAATAGTTTTTATATATTTTTTTCTTGAGTTGAAATTAAGAGAAGCATCAAAACGTGGACGCCAATAAACTAAATTACACTTTTTCTACACAAAGTGCAGAGTCGTCACTGCTTCTTATTCTCAAACAGAACCTCACGTCGGTTCTATAATAAAATGTTTCACTTTCCTACTCCCTGCCCTAAGGGAAACCGTTCCACGATTCCATCACTTGAAACAAACTAAAATCTCCACATTATATTTTTTACGTCCATGTTTCTTTTTAATTTTAAACTTAGTCATTTCAATTATTCTTTTTTATTTAATAAATTAGTGTTATGTTTTTATATTACTTGCAATTATTTAGTGTCTAATAAATAATTTTAGTAACATTTAAATATAATCATATAATTATTGTGAATTTTAATTAATGCAAATTAAAGCTTTAATTTTATCCAATTAGTATTTGTAACAAATGTTAAACTGAGTAAAAAAAGACATCGCAATATGATAACAAGCGGGTGTAAATTGACTAGATGGGGCTGAGCTCATACAAACAAAAAGTATTGGTAACACACGTACGAAATATGAAGATTGTTAAATGTGTAAATTACAGAAATTATTACGTATGTGAGGAGGATTGTCCCCTTCTCAGCACGTCGCTCTTTAAGCTAAAGTTTCTTAGTACTTTTAAAAAAGCTTTTTAATGTTTTAAATGAACGAACCTTGTGTTGCAGGAGTCGTTCTTAAAGAATTGGGACAAAATTCCAACTTTAGCGTAAATAGCGAGGTGTTGAGGAGGGGGCAGTTCCCTCATATACGTAATAATTTTTGTTCGTTTAAAGTTTTAATGTTGTCCCTTAATTTCAATTGGAATAACTTGTTTTTTTATATTTAATTTCAGATCGTTTTCTAAATAATGCCAGGAAATTTAGTTCCACTTCCTCGGAAAAATCCGAGGAAGATCTTACCCTTAGAAAAATTACCCTGAAGATCTCGACGCGTAAAACTGATTCGACAAAGAAAGAGCAAGACATAAGAAGAATTTCGTATAGACATTCTAGAAACTTTTCCCTGTAAAATTCTCCCCCTAGAAAATTCCCTCCCTAAGGAAAGTTCACCCCATGAAAAATTCACCTAGCAAAATTTGTCTCCCCACCCGAAAAATGTATGCATGCTTCCCAATAACAAATACTATACGTAAACAATGGGCAAATTTTATATCTTGAAGACCTTTTTCCAGGGGCTTTGGTGGATGTTATCTCCAAAGGCATAGTTATTTAGTCTTTCAATTATGCTGAACAAAATGGCAATCTCGAAGTTTTGATCGAACGATTTTGAGAACAAAGTGGTATGAGAGGGGGCTTAGTTGTCCTCCAATCTTTTTGGCACTTAAAAAGAGCACAAGAACTTTTAATTTTCGTTTGATTGAGCTGTGTTAGCTGGGTTACAATATTCTAGGACCACTGGTGATCTTTCTTCTTGCAAAAAATACAGAATCCCACATTTTTGCGGGTAGAAGCTTGAAGCCTCTACAGTAGTGTGGGTTTTCTGGTAAGCTGGTGTGAATTTCAAGTAATTTTATGGCTTTTAGGGGACATTTCTTTCTTTTTTTGGAAATCAGGCAAATTTTTTCAGGCTCTTAGCCTTTGATGGGTAAGACTAAACTTAATGAAACTTATACATTTGGAATCATCATATTAAGCCAATTATTTTGATTCATCTATTGATATCAAAATTTCGTTTTTAGAGTTTCGTTTATACTGAGCCGGCTCACTCCTTTCTTAAAGTCACTTCTTATTTACCCGAACTGTTCGCCAACTCGGTTATGTAAATTATGTATACACTATCACATACTAGTGTATGAATTTTTACTTTCTAGTAATTGCAGTTAGTGCAAAAATGTATGGCTAAACTAGAAAATATCAACTATATCTACTACATGCCCTATTGTCACTAATATTTTCCGTTACTTTGGGAAACACGAGCTTTCACATTTTATTACAAACAATCTTTGCTTCTATCTTTAAATTCATTAATTTATTGAATCAAAAATCTAATTGTTCAATTGGGGTCTAACACAAGTAGGGAGGCCCTATTGACTCCTGAACGAACACAAGTGCTGCCATCTATAATTGAGTGTAACAGGACATAATTTATGCATTTTTTTATGTTTTTTCTCACTGAGGATTGTTTTTCATGGGTTTTCTCACTGTTCGATGGATGTCAACATTAGTTCAACAACATTGCTAAATGTTTCTTGAAAGTAAACTGCAATTGTTGGATTATGAATCGAGTTTAGTAGTACAGGGTCAATGAAACCTGCTTCAAGTTCAATTTGTTTGTTGTTTCCTTGGATGTCAACATAAGTTCACATCAAAAACTGCTGGCTTATCGAGTCTAACGGGACAATCACACCTCTTTCTAGGTCAATTCGTTTGTTGTTTCCAAATTTTTTTTCATCCGCTACCGGGATAAGATCATATGTCTGTTTCTAAGCCAATCAAGGTGTTACGCAAGGTTTCCCATTACATCACAATTTGCCCTTGAGATTTTGTATATAACGGATATGCGTTGAGGTTAAATTATCATATAGTCTCAAGCCATCATGGATAGAGCACCAAATATTACTGACAAGGAAACTTTATCTACAATGATTTATAATGTGAGTTCTGTTTAGTAAATTTTCTTAGGTTATTTCGAAATAAAATTATTTTACATAGTCCCCCTCCAGTATATTCAAATTCAGGTAACCCCCCCCCTCCAACACAAACTCCACTATGCGTTGTTTATAGTCGTTAGAAAGCGTAAAATATGCTTTTTTACCATGTAAACCCCCCGACCCCCCCCCCGTTAATGACTTTAATTCTTTCATTGGAAATAATTATCATTTTCGATAAATTCTTGGTTTCTATATTTCTACCTATAAGTGTCAACTGACTTCTGTCAACCCTTTGCTATTAATATGCCGTTTTCCATTTAAGCCGTCAACCTAACTTTTATCATTTCTGCAAAGATTTAAATAGGGGTAATTATCGCATCCTGTCAACGGTCATCCGGTATCTACGAAACCAGGGAATTATGCATTACATTGGTTTCACTAAAAAGATGCTTCTTTTTGGTCAAATTAGCGACAGTAAATCCTTTGAATTGCAAGGGGGAGAGGTGTTAGTTAAAATAAATATTTTAATATGGAAAATGTAATGTCTTCCATTTTGAGTACTCAGTGTTTATATGGGGAAGGGGGAGGGGGCAATGCCTCGGTTCTAACAGCTTCGTTGTAAGGTGAAAACAAACTGTTACTTCGCGTAAACTGAAAAGAGATTGTTGCTTGTGCTCACCAGCGTGCAATTTATGTAGACACTGATTCGACGAAATAAATTACCTTTCATATATATATAACCCTGAAGTTTAGTGTTTGGTTAGCTTTTAATTATACCTTATTTATGGCTGGATATTTTGAGATCCATATTTTAAATAACTGGCCTGGATTTGATGCAGCTTTTGGTCTTAAAGAATAATGCTAGTTTTTTTTAACCTTAAACACACCTTAGCTCTTTTTGCTTTAAATTATATGTTGTTTTATTTTCTAAATGGTAAAAATAGGATTTCTATGCTTTTCGGGTTTATTTCCAACACGGAATGTATTTAATTTTTTCTCTAAATGGTAAAAATAGGAGCATTTCTGACTGTCGCAAGTTTTTACTTTTTACTTTACTGAAAAGGGAGGGGAGGGGCTTCTTTGAGACAAATGCTTTCTAGACAAAATTATGCCTTACAATAAATTCTGTTTTTCTTCTCTAACAGGTGAATTATTTTTTTATTCTAAATTTTTTCTTCTTTTTTTAAGGATGATTCCGACAAATACCCGCCGCCTCCCACTAAGAGAGCTAGGGTCCAAGATAAAACCCCTGTGAGGGCCTCAGTTATACAATATGGTCGCTGTCCGATGCCCTACAGCTCTGCACTGCCCAAGCTTCATCTGCACAGACAACAATACAGCCAGGCCGAAAACCAAAAAGAGAGTGAATGACTGCTTTCAATGCCGCAGCACCACCTATACACGATTGTGAGCTTGCCCTCCAACATGCGTTGCCCGAGTTTTCATGACCAGTCCCGTCTACTCAAGTTCATGAGGCTGCCCTCCAACACGCGCTACCAGGACCATCTGGCACCCAAGTGCAGCCAGAATTTGGAAATTTTAGCATTTTACCCCTACTTTCTACCTGGTTACAGAAATATCTACTTATGTCTTCCAACTTTTTTAGGCCTTTCTTTTTGCCATTTTTCAACATTGTAAAAGTGTGTCAGAGATATTAAAAGACATTTTTCTCCCAAAAGAAATGTAATGTTCTCCCTTTTGAATCATGTCAACTGCATGCATTCACCCTGCTAAATTAGGTTAGTGAAGCCAAAAAGGCACTATATTCTGGTCATAGTAGGGTAAATGGTAATTTCTATTGCAATGTAAACGAAAGTTTAATCTTGACTCTACAAATTTCTTAAAAAACAACTTTCTATCGGAACGAGTTAGGCTATCCATTTCAAATCATGTTTTTTTCAAAGCAGATAAAGATTATTAATATGAATCTTTTTTTTGAGGGATTGTTTGAACAAAATCAAAACCTACTATGTCATGTGATAGATTGTAAATATCTTATATTAAAGTGGAACTTTCAGGATATATAAAGCAGTGAATTATGCAAATGCTACTAAGCACATGTAAATAATAATCCAATTTTAAAAAAATGGTGATTTAGACACTTTGAAAATAAGCTATTTTCTTTTATAGATTACATTGGTTCCATATTCCTTGTCGCCGTCCTCATCAGTTGAAGAAAAAGAAGAAACATCAATGGAGTTTCGCAACAATTCACCAATCAGTGAATGGCAAGGTATCGTTAATGAAACACCTGACAATATCGATGACTTTTTAAGTAATTATTTTAATTTAGATACTAGAACAGTTAAGCAGGGGGACTTGCCTTTACTCAATTGGAATACTATGCAAATTTTAGACGATTTTAAAAGGCAATTAACAGTGAACCTTACCCCCAGTGATTACACGAACAAAGTTGAAACAAATGAAATAGTTTCTCATTGCCCTATTATTGAACAAAGTGGTGGAGGGGGTGGTGATAATATACAAGAGGGTGACAAAACACAATTTATTACATTTCCAGACTTCCGGTTGTCAAATTCGATATTGAATACAATAGTTGTCTACACTGCGACTTTTGGGGGATCCATTTAATTCACTTATGGGGGGGAATTTTGTATTTGACCCTATAGAAATTGTCCATGAATATGTAGATAAAATTCATGCACTGTTAGAAAACCAGATTCAGTTGTTTGTGTGGGGGGGGGGGTAGGGAGGTTAATAAGGTTTCAATTGATTTAAAGGTATTTTATTTAAATGAGGGTAAAAGTGAGGTTTATTATCATTATGTACATACCGAGACGCTAGTGGTCTACCCGCATTTGAAAATTACGAAACAGTTTTTTATGGATTGGGTAGGCCATATTATTACGCATCTCGAAAATTATAATGAGAATGAGAGTGGATCAGTGGTTCTTTTTATTGAAAATTTAAGCGTAAATATTTGTAAATTTAAAAAAGATTTTATTTCCAGGGTAGGGACAGGGGGGCGGGGGAGAGGTCAATAGTTTTAAAATATAATCCAGATTTAGAGGGATGCAAGGGCGTTCAACGAATCTGTTTTGAAACATGTCAAAATCTTTCATGTATGCTTTCCTCATGTCAGCTTTCGAGCACCTAGCACGTGACGCTTCAAAGAAAAATTTAGAACATTAGGCTGCACATGGGAAGGTAGGGTCCGATTTTTCCACTGTAGGTTTCACTTGTTTAGAGGGAAAATACCCAGTAACACTCAGGTCCATTGATATTTTTGAAAGGGCCAATGCTCATTTAAATATCGGCGTTACTGTGGTTCAGTATGAAACCGAGTTTGAGGATGGGGCTCGTTCTAATAAAAAGGAGGTCTTGTTCCCAGTAAGTGGCACTTCAATGGAATTGGTGAAGCACTGGGTTTGGTTGTTGTACATACCACCTAGTGACCCCAATGCAATTGGCCATTTTAACCCAATTACAGACATCAGTAGAATTTTGGGGGTGGGCAAGAAAATAGGGACACGTTTCTACTCTCCGACATGCCTGTCTTGATTTCTTAGTGATTTAAAACTACTGAATCATATGAATCATTGTAGACTGCATGGCTACCAGTCAGTCGAAACAGTTTCAGGTGATAGAGCCATTTTATGTTTTAAAAATTTCCAAAATACTCTCCTCCAAAGCAATAAAAGCTCTTTGGATTTTGAAGCTAAGGTAGTGGAAGTGAACGATTCTCGAATTCCAAATCAAATCAAAGAACATCAAGCTATTGCGGTTTCCTACGCCCATGCGCAAAGAGATAACTCTAACACTAAGCAGTTGTTAGAAATAGTCGAAACGTTGTATTGAGGACGAGTGCATGGTCATGGCACTGACCAAATTAATATGCACTGCAAATGGCGCTATTTCTCATTTGAGAAATACCCATTGCCCAATGTTGTTTTCTGCAGAGGATCGTCTCGCGATTAAAAATCAAAAAATATGCTGGGTTTGTAAGGGGGAGTTTGAAGAGGGGGCTAGGGAGAAAAGAGGGGGGAACGGGAAAGTCAGAGACCACAATCACTTGTGGCAGGAAATACCACCAGGGGGTAGTAATGTTAGAGGGGTAGCACATCAATCATGCAATATGAATGTAAGCCAGCAGTTTTTTATACCGGTTTTCATTCACAACGCAAATTATGATTTAAAATTTATTTTACCGGATTTGGCATGTATGCACAGGGAGGGAGGGGGAGTAGATAGTCCATGGGTAAACAATTCATTTACCAATAACATCATCCCCAAATCACCTGCGAAGTTGGTACTTCTCGAGTTGAAATGGCAGGTAGTGAATAAAGGGCATACGTTCTGGAATAAAATCAGGTTTCTAGACTCATTTAGTTTTTTCCCCAAGGCATCGAGTCAATTGATTCAAGTGCAGCAAAGCGACAATTTTGATAGTTTTCCTTTGCTTAAACAGCCCTTTCCAGAAAGTGAAATGTACGACCTACTGATCTGTAAAGGTGTATATGCATACGACTATTACTGTTCTGGCGCTTGGTTAGGCGAGGAGAAACTACCTCCAATTGAAGCTTCATATAATTCACTCACCAACAGTGAATGCACTGCCGAGGAATATACCCCCCTCCCCCCTCTGGATACCACCTTGATAGGATGCCGTCTCTGCTTTAAATTAAAAAAAATCAAGTTTTTGGGATTCCTGCTTTCAATAAATAAAATTTCGAGCTATTATTATTATTTAAATGTAATACCTCCCTACCCCCCCCCTCTGGATACCACCTTGATAGGATACCGTCTCAGCTTTAATTAGAAAAATAATTTACTTAATAATTAACTAGGTCACTATTTGGTTCAAATAAACACGCAAAATAACGTTAAACAGCTTAGTGTTCCTTGAAAAGAAATAGAGGGTATGAGTAAAGGGGTACAAGAACAACAACAAAAATGTCGAAATTATGCAGATATACCTCAAATTATTGGAAAACTGAGTGATGGATTCGCCATGGCATTCCATAAGATACAAAGAATCTAATTAAAAGGGAGCACACACAAAAGCCAAACAAGGCCAGTAGCCTATGAGAAATCGCAAAATACTCAAGACAATGAACAAGTCCTTATGGGGGGCCCTGGGTCTATCAAAATATTTCAATGGTTTTCCAGGGAATTTGATATCATTTTCTTCCGTCTCCACTTTAAATGTAAAAAATAATTATCTTTTTGGCATCCCTGCTTTCAAAAAAAATAAATGAGGTATTATCATTTAAAAATGATAGCCCCTATCCCTCCCCCTATAGGCAATAATTTACAATTTATTTATCAGTCATATTTTTGGGGTAGCTTTCGGTTCAATCTTTAATTCCCCAACCTTGTACATAGCTTAGTCTTTAGCTAAATTTTGCCTCAATCGAAGGTTTTTTTTTGGGGGGGGGGGGGCAGGGGGTAAAAATGTTCTAGAAAGAAGATTATATTTTCTATAAGGCGTTCAATAATTGAGTATTAAACATTAAGAAAATCTTATATAAAAACAGCAAAAAAAAAAAAAAAAATCTGCAAACTTACAATTCAGCTGTAGAAACAATCTGTCGGCTGTCAATTTCGAAATCCAACAAAAGGCTGAAGCTGTATAGTAGTGAATGCGTTCTATAATTCAATTCAACTTGAAAATAAAATTCTTGACTACGAATGATGTAATAAATAGCGATTGTGAAACTGCATTCGAAATGATTTAAACTCATTTCATAAAGACAATGCTTTTTTTTGTCGAACATATGAAGAACTGTGTATATTGCAATATTTGCAATAGCATATTGCATCTGTCTGGTTTTTATGCGAAGTAACAAAAGAGATGAAAATTAACGAACAAGATAGTTGTGAAGAATTATGGTATGCAAAGTAATATTTGGCAGGGAAAGTCACTGGGGATAAATCGCTAGGGGTAGCACCGTGATTGTGGGATTTTCGGGGATTCGGGGAACCAAATTTTTTTTCGGGGTTACGCATAGATTTTCAGGGAAATACGCAAAATTCGGGGATAGTGCAAGCCCTGCTTGATTTCTGATCAGGAAAATTGAAATACTAAACCACACGAGAAGGAAAAGCTCCGACTTTGTGGTTGACGCAATAAAGAATTGCCGCAAAAATAATTTAAAGTCGACCGAACGACGCCGCCTCTGCCGGCTGCGGCGTATCTTCGATGCGCCGGCGGCGTTACGATACTTCGGCGGCATTCGACCGGGCCTCTCGTCGGCGGTATTCGGTCGATCCGCCGGCGCGGTGCCGGAGTCTAGACTAGATATAGGCTATTATTTTTCAACACCACATTTGGTGATGGACTTGACTTTGAAAAATTATTAGGGAAGAAATAGGGTTGATCACTGATGTAGATCAACACCTTTTCCTAGAAAGATCAATGAGGGGGGTATGTTTTTCATGGAGATCACGTTTTAACGACAGATCCAAGTGGGCAAGACACTGGTGTAAAGTCCAATGCAGTTTTCCTTGAAATGAACTCACTGTACCCCTCGGCAATGTCTCACTACTCTTTGCCATGTGGAAACTATAAATAGCTTGAGAATCCTTGTGAGATCCCGACATTCACACCGTAGAGGACTATGGGCCACAAGGATGGTTCATTGAAATTGACGGTTACATTCCATTGGCGCTTCATGATTCTGTCAAAGATTTTGTTTTCCTCTGTATCAATCGACCAGTGACAAAGGACTCAATGAGCCCATATAATCGATCATTGGTTGATGATATGGGGATGCACTGGACCCCCTCCAAGAAGAAAATGATTGCAGATTTAGACCCTAAACAGAATATCGTTGTTCACCATGTGCTTTTACGCTGGATGGTGAACAACTGTTTAAAGATCACCAAAATACATAGGGTCCTGCAATTCAGTCAAAAACCTTATTTGAAGACGTTTATCGATACCTATGTCGATAAACGCTCTCGGGAAAAAAGTTAAGTAGAAAAGCAAATGTACAAGCTCATTTTAAAATCAGCGTTTGGCAAAATGTGTGAAAGCTTACGGAACAGATCCCGTTGTGACGTCGTGACTGACTCCCGAGAATGTGCACGAATTATTGCAGACCCCAATTTTACATCGTTCACGAGCAGAGAGACAAGCATGGTTCTTCTACACAGGAAAAAGAGAAATGTGGTACTGAACAAGAATATAGCGGGAGGTAGTTCAGTACTTGAAATTTCCAAAAAGCTCATGTTGTCCTTTTTTTACAATATGTGCAAGGTACAATGGCCAAGGGAGGGGGAGGTTCAAGTTTATTATGGGGTTACAGATTCTCTGCTGTTAAAAGTAAAAACCGGGGAATTATTGAGAGATCTAGAAAATGGGGAACACATCAGCTCGCGGATGGATTTCACTAACTGGAATGCATCCCTCTACCTCGAGTTGGTGAAACGTCAAGCCCCCAATCAGCTACTCATGTTAAAATCAGAGACGGGGAGTGGTTTGATATCCAACGGGGTGTTTCCGGGTCGTAAAGTTTATTGCGTAGAAACTCACAACAAAGATGTAAAACAGGCGTGTAAAGGGGTGCCTACACATTTTGTATAGAACAATTTCAACATGAGCGTCTGCAGAACCTGTGTAGAGAGTAGTCTAGTGCCGAGAGCACAAGTGCTTGCAATTCACTCTCTGCAGTATAAAAATTATACTATTAGAGTAGAAAACAATGCCATGTCATGTATATCCGACAGTCTTTGTGCTCGAGAATGGTGTAAGTGTACTCCCCCACGGCCACTATCGAATTTCAGACCGGGTTGAACGTGTATACTGTCGCAACCAACTTGGTCTGGATAATTTAAATTAACCTAACCCAACCTAACTCAACCTTTCATGAACTAACTTAAATGCTCAAACCTAACCTAACTTGCTACAGCAGCGACGGCGACTATTGTATACAGTTTTTCCACAGCGGTTCCCGGGGGGAGGTGGGTCCCGCCTGCGGTCGGCCTTCGCCCCGTGGTTCCCGGGGGTGGGGGGGGGGTATCTTTTAAATTCAAAGTGTTCAACTGTGCTATTCATATTCGTGTTGTTTTTATGTAAATATGTTGTTGTACAAATAGTGCTGTTGTACAAATAGTGTTGTTCTTCATGTACAAAAAAAGTGTTTTTTATGACAATAAATGTTATTGTACAAATAGCGTTGTTCTTGTTGAACCAAAAAAGTGTTTTTGAAAATAAATGTTGTTGTTGTTGTTAATAAATATTGTTGTTGTTCTTGTTGAACAAGTGTTTTTGTTCAATAAATATTCTTGTTGAACAAATAGAGTTGTTGTTCTTGTTGAACAAAAAAAAAGTGTTTTTGTTAATAATGTTGTTCTTGTTGAACATAAAAGTGTTTTTATGTTAATAAATGAATGAAATGCTGTTTTTGTTGTTCTTGTTAACGTAGATAGATCTATGGGAAAATTATTATTACTACTCATTCATTGGACAAGTATGATTTACAATTAGTTGTATTCCGACTGTTGTCAACAGCAGCAGCAGTATGTGTCAATTTAAAACATCATTCAGATCGTTTCTGTGTGGCCCATCAATGTCTGGGAAAACGACACTTTTAGCTAAAATAATTCAAAATTGTAATAAAATGTTTTTGGAAAAACCTAAGGAAATTTATTATTTCTATAGTATTTGACAAGATTCCTGCGATCAAATAAAAGCTATTGCCACATCCATATCAATACAATTCATATGGGGACTTGATGATTTGGCTGAATTAATTGAACAGTTCCTACAGTAAATGCTAAAGCTGTTTACCGTTCGCTCTCATCATGAACACATCTCCATAACACTAGTTCTACACAATCTGTTTCATCAGAGCAAATGTATGAGAACCCTTGCTTTGAATTGCCCCATCTATATTATCTACCGAGTTGTTCGTGATTCTAGCTCGCTAGTTTTTGCCTGCATAATTATATTTTCTTATGCTTTATTTGAATTCTGCTCTTCATTACAAGTCAAAATTATTGCCTTTTTTCCAAAAAATATTAATTCTTGAGAACTATTTATTTTTTCTAAATAGCGTCATATCTTTCAGCAATCATCCTACAATGACCATTTTTTTTACAAATTTTTTTAGCTGTTAAAAAAAAATGAAAACGAATCAAACTGCACATCATTCGAACCGTCCGAATGTCCTTTACATGTTGTTAACAAAAAGTAAGTCGAGACTGGAATCTGCAAGAATATATAAGCGTTTGAACAAGACAATCCCCCCCCCCCAAAAAAAAGAAAATTTTCTGAATAGTGGCGTTTAACTCTATATTATATTATCAACACAATCTATAATTTTTGTTTCACCAAACGATAGATCACTCTTTTTGAATAAAATAATTTATTTACATTCTATACAACTAATATTTTTTACCAAGAAAATAACAAAAAAAAAACAACAGATGCCTCGTTCTGCGATCGCATGCGTGAATTCGGTTTCCACAGCAAAAAAAAAATCTGAGCATCTTACATATCGGGCTTTAGTTGCATAAAGTACTTAGCTCTAAAAGGCTAATTTCTCCTTTATAGGCTAAAATCGTCAAGTTCTACATTAGTGCGAGCATGTGCACCCCGATATTCGTTTTAAGCACCTTAGATTACGCCGGCATCAACACTCAAACCAACTGCGGCTGATATGAGCCACCCCCTCTCTTTTTTTGAACGATAGCGAGCCTTGGATCACTGACTATTGCATAAAATACTGGAAACTACGACATAAAAGGAAAGGATTTGGTAACTAAAGGTAAGGATCCCGGCAACAACGATTTTAGAGGGTGTCAGTTGTCTTGCGTTAGACACACCATGTTGGTACAACTAGTTCTGAAGCATTTAAACAGATAGGAGATGCGTTGGCTAGCATTGCTCCGCTTTTGTCGAAGCACAATGAGTCCAGATCTACCATAGGGAATCATAGCCTCTGGATCAATTATTTAGATCTTATCCGTACCGGAAACGACTATCTTTATGCTGAAACAGCTGCGGACTAGGGATCACACTTAAACACCACAAAAGAGAAGATTTCGATTTTTTTCGCACCCGGAAAACATAAATACGCCGCAGTTGCGCTTAACTACCTAGAAGAAATGCTACGCCTGCCTGAAAAAGCGCTAGAAGTTCACAGAGAGTTTGTAAGTGGCAATTTTGTTGTTAGGAAAACAACCATGCCGTTTTGCAGCATTGCATGTGATCTGGCTTTATAGTCGACCGTGAATCCGGACATCAAAGGTCATTAAAGAGCTTCTTATGTCTTTGGTGAGGCAAAGAATGAAAATTATAGGGATCAATATCTGGTTGCTCTTCGATCTCTCGCAGCGGTCATCAGATCGCTGAAAGCAAACCTGAATATGGATGACGAGGCAATAAAGTATAATGAAGATACCACTGCGTTTACAAATCTGACAATAAAAGGTAAAAATCGGGTTGTGGACTTAATAGAGTTGCTTGGAAACCCATTCAAGACGACGAGAACAGAGGTGTACAACTTTATGATAGGGGATATAGCTGCAAAAGCCGTAGCAAATAGTCTGCTGAACTTCTGAGACATTGGCTTTGAAGCCATGAGCTCATTTCTTCACGGGACATCCACGAAAATAAAAGTTGGCATAGTACAAACTTTCACCTCTGTTGCCAAAAAAGGAAAAAAGAAAGAGCCACAAAATTTTTTTGGGGGAAACTGAGCCGCTTAAACAAGCTCTGCGTCTTGAACACTCAACAAAAAAGCTGTCCCTCTATGATCTGCTAAAGTACGAGCTAGAGCCATATCCAGCCTCACCTGGAGCACTGTCAGCAAGTTTTAAGGAGCCTCAGCTACGTACTGGTACAAAGTCAACAGCCTTGAACTACATTCTAAAATAGTCTGGCTTGCAGTCATGGTCAAAAATTATTCTTCAACACTTTTTGAAGACTCTCGTCGATCTGGCTATATAGTTGATGTCATGTGTGTCATAAGGTGTCATAAGACACTAGCAGATTTTGGAATAAGAGTTTACGATGGGATTCTTAGGAACATACCCGAAGCTTGTCAGTCTATCCGTTTGGTTGGTGACAGGTATGACGGTCTTAGTGACGATAGAACCCACGTTGACTACTCGTTCAACCTCAAGGAAGTATCTCGCTGTCGAGAAAGAAGAGGAGATCCTAAAGTAAATATTTCCAGCCATTTCACTTCCTCCAGCAAAGTTGCAACACTCTGGGACGGGATTCTCAGTATTCTCTCAGCCAAAGTTCGACTCTTGAAAAATTTTTTCGAAGTCTGGGAGTACAATTTTTCGGCCCGTCTGATGGTTCATGTCGTCGGAGGTTTCGAGAGTCAAAAAAGAGCTGTTACCGTTACGCCTCATGGAAGCTCTGTTGAAGACAGAATGCTATGAGGATGCTATGAGGAGACAGAAACTCGGATATTATACCACACCGCAGTTTCCGCAAGACGAAAGAGCAAACTTGTGATAATACAAGCCAACGATACTGATATCGTCTTACTAGCTGCATACTACTTCCAATATCTTGCTAGTCTCGGCCTCTAGCAGCTCTGGGTTAAGTTTCCGTCCTACTGCATACCTATTCATACGGTAGCACAAAAACTAGGAGTAACATTTTGAAACGGCTTGCCGCTTGTCAACAGCTTGAGTGGAAGTGACACCACAATCTTTCTGTATGGAATTGGAAAGGTCCGTTTTTTTTGAGCTGTGATGGCTTCAAAATTTATTAGGGTTTTTAGGTGATGAAGTTCGAGCCCTTGCAAAGAAGCCATCATCTGCGCAAAGTGATGGTTTAGTCAACGTCTGTAAGCAGCTTGTCATTACAGTGTATGGTAGAAGTGTGACTTACTTCACTTGTCTGAACGATCTTCAAGCACTTTTGTACTCAAGATTGGAGGATTTGTGGCGTTTACCACCAACTGATATCTCGTTTCTGCTTCATTTGAAAAGGTGTATTTCCCAGTTACTGATTTGGATCCAAAGCCGCAGGCCCTGTATTGATTTACCTCAGGCTACAGATATGGGCTGGAGAATTGAAGATCATGAACTAAAGCCAGACCTAGTTTCTGCGATGCCGCATGGGCTAGCATCGCTTTCTTTTTGCAACTGTGACAAGAGAACGAATCAGAACGAGTCCCAAGACGAAGATGAAGAAGAAAAAGAGATTTGACCCACTATTTCATGTTCAGTTTTAAATATTTGATTTTTTATTTGTTTTGACATTAAAATGTGTGTAGTCGTCTAAACCTTACTTTCAGCTGATCATTACATTTACCGTCTACTACATCAGTGGCCGTTGACCCAATTTAAACGATTGGATCATTGGCCCCTGCTATCCTGGGATTTAAAGAAAATAGTTCTCTTGTTCAAACGCTTGTATATTCTTGCAGATTCAAGTCTCGACTTTTATTAAAAATGTGTAAAGGACATTCTGAGGGTTCGAATAATGTGCAGTTTGATTCGTTTTCATTTTTTTTAACAGCTAAAAAAAAAAATTTTAAAAACCTGGTCATTGTGGGCTAATTTCTGAAAGCTGTGACTTTATTTAGAAAAAATATATAGTTGCTCAAGGATTAAGATTTTTTAAAAAAGAGGTACATTGTTTGACTCGTAATAACGAGCAGAATTCAAAAAAATCAATAAAAAAACATAGTTATGTTAGCGAAAATTTCAGAAAAATCGAAAAAACTAAGAAAAAGTATATTTAAAAACCTTGTTTACAAAATTAAATAGGGGTTAACAAAAAAAGTAAAGGTTGTGAAGAATAACTAAAAATAACACGTAAAAGTGTTTGTTCTTAGAATTCAGAATACGTCAAGTTTATAAAGATGTCGGTTTTTTTTACTGTGTGAATAAAATCAAGAGCAGTATGACATCATTATAGGCCAAATTTGACTTTATAGGATAAAATGACCATGTTCTATACGCATGCGAACTTTTGAACCCCAATATTCGTTATCAGCGCCCCCAATTACCCTAGTATCCCCCCTCAAACCAACTGCAGCGAATATGAGCCACACCTTGTAAGATAACGGTCCCTGGATCACTGACTATACAGCTGTTAATGAATAATCTTCTACAGGGAAATTTTTTACAGTTAAGGAAACGGCTGTCCAAGTCCTTTAATCATTGCAGTTCAGTAAGATTCTTTGGCTGAGAAGTTCAGTAGACTTTTATTTGAGATGCTGTAAGATTCTGAAGTCTTTCCTAAATTTTATTTATCTACATTCCTTCTTCTTTTCAACAGCCTGGACATCCTCTTATGGTAAAGGCGAATTATTGATTTACTTATTTTGAACCAAAATTGTTCCACTGATACAAGCTGTCGTAGACGAAAATCAATTCCAACTAAATGGCGCCCAATCTTAAAAAACACCAACCAAGAAACTCAGGACTAGCACTAACCAAAAACTTTCACATTGTAATCATAGGCAACGCTATAGCGGTGCCTATAGTATAGACCATAAGCTTTAAATAATTATATTATTAAGCCTTAATATTATGGGCCTTAAGATTATTATTATTTGTTTCCCAGGGGCACTTTATATGGAAGGAGTGGTCGTAGGAACTTTGGAGAGGGCTAATTAAATGGGAGATCGGAAGCTCTAGGGCTCTTTTTTAAGAGTCAAAAGTGTCAGGTGCCATCCTCAAGTCACCCCTCAAGCCTTTTTTTTCCCCAAATAGATCTGATCAAAATTTTGAGATTGCTATTTTGTTCAAAAAAGTCCAAAGATCAGATGACAATAACTGCAGGGTAGAAACAACTCTCCAGAGCCTGGTGGAAAGCGTTGTAGGTTATGCCCCGGGGGCTAATAAGATTCTAATGTTAGGGTTGGTAGTATAAACTTCGTAGGAAGCTCATTTGATTGTAAATTGAAAGCTAGAGTTTCTTTTTAAAATTAAAAGTACTCAGAGGAAAACTAGCCCCCCCCCCACGCCCTATTTTCCCCAAATGTATCCAATTAAAATTTTGAGATAGCCATTATCATAAGCAGCGCAATCGCGCTGCCTAAGTAAAGAACGATGTTGGCACAATGTATTATTTATTTATGTTTTTTTTCTTTAGACCAGGGCACTTCGTATCGAAGGAGTTGTCGTAGAAACTTCGAAATGGCCTCATTAGATTGGAAATTAGAGTGGCCTGTGCCCTTTTTAACAGTCAAAAGTGATCAAAAGGCAACTAACACCCCTTGAACGTCACCATTTCCCCAAACCCATACAATCAAAATTTTGAGATAGCCATTTTGTTCAGCGTACTTGATTTCCAGATAGAAATTATGTTTTTGAGGACACTCCGCACATCCCTCAGGGCAAGGGTTGTAAGTTATGTCCTGGGGGAATATAAGGTTTTTATATAAAGCGCTGTCGTAGAAACTTCAAAAAAGGCTCATTTGATTAT
Source organism: Artemia sp. Qi Xiang Cuo (assembly GCF_049724085.1). Classification (NCBI taxonomy): domain Eukaryota; kingdom Metazoa; phylum Arthropoda; class Branchiopoda; order Anostraca; family Artemiidae; genus Artemia; species Artemia sp. Qi Xiang Cuo. The sequence goes on from NC_142803.1 coordinate 3,939,609, forward strand.
AAATTCAAAGGGCTAGTGCCCTTTTTAATAGTCGAAAGTGAGTGGAGGGCAACTAGCCCCCTCTCACGCCCAGCTTTTCCCCGAACACATCCAATCAAGATGTGTAGATAGCCATTTTGTTCAAAGTAGTTGAAAGATCTGAAAATTAAGTCTTTGAGGATGACTCCCCCACAGCCCTCATGGCAAGGGATGTAAGTTCTGCCCTGGGGGCATATAAAGTTTCTTATAGAAAGCGTTGTCGTAGAAACTTCAAAAAGGGCTCATTTGATTTGAAATTGAAATGGCGAGTGCCTTTTTTAATAGTCGAAAGTGATTGGAACGCACCTAATACCCCTTCCACACCCATCATTTATCCAAACAAATACAATCAAAATTTAGAAATAGCCATTTTGTTCAAAGAAGTTGAAAGGTCCCGAAATTATATTTTTGAGGGTGACACTCTCCCACAGCCCTCAGGGTAAGGGTTGTAAGTTATGTCCTGGGGGCATATAAGGTTTTTATTGAAAGCTTTATCGCTTCAATAACCCCCATGCCTTCGCAAGGCCAGAACATAATCTGCACTTTACTGAAAAAAATACAACTGAATGTGCATTGTCAGTTTCATATACATATACTGATATTTAGTAATCAAAATGTTAATATTATTTGATTCATTAAAGTTAGAAAAGTAAAAACATTTATATTTGTTCCGTAAAGTGCAAATTATGTTCTGGCAAACGCCTCTCTTCTTCAGCGCGAAACGAAATAATGTATCCAAGGAAAGTGCCGAAGAAAATAAAACAACAAAAAACAAACGCGGAAAGTCAATGTGAAAAGAACCAAAAAACAAAGAAAAAACCAAAAGCTTAAAAGATGAATAAAATTCAATAAAAGCCAAAATTATAAGAATTAAAACCAAATACCAAACAACCATAAATGTGAGTTATTCGTTTTAATAATTTTTCGGATTTTGTGCAAATCGCGGATATTGGCGAATAGCACTTTTCATAACACAGCAACAAACTGCTTCACAACTCTGAAACTACCAATAAAGTTGCGTCCCGGTACAATGAATTGTTTTCGATGGCCCGCTGAAGGCTAGGCATGCACATAGATTTTAAGTAATTTTTGTATCAACCTGCCCCCATCTCAACCAGCCCCATACTCCCCTACTGCAAGTTTTCCTAAAAGCGAGGAAGAAACATATGGCAACTGATAAGTCTCTAAGTAAGATAAAAAAAAAACTAAAAAGTCAATTGGTCCGAAACTTGGTCAAGTCACTGGTTATTGAAAATGCAGCAATAGTATAAAACAAGTTATTTCGTAGCATATTTTCTTCCAATAAACAATTAGTGGAGGAAAAATACGGTTTGACCTTGGGGAAATTGCAACAGAATTTTTTTTTACACCAAATGTTCAGAAAAATCAGCTTAATCACACAAAAAAAATCCCCCGAATCCCCCATGCACACCTACCCAAAATCTCCCTTGAAAGGGTAAAAGAAGGGGGGAAATCAGAATTTCTATTTAGACGTATTTTTGTGTTTAAGTGGCCGTTTTCTATCAAATCAAGCATGAAGAATCTGAATCCGACGTCAGAAATCGAGTTTTCCGTACCCCAGTATCAATATTCACCTTCACGGAACGGGGGGAGGGTAAAGTACGCAGATCATTATTTGCCGGTTTCCTGCGGCTAAAGGGTCATTTTATATAAAACAAAGTACCGTATTGCCAAAAATGGGGTCAAAAAGCAGTTTTTTTTTACTATTTACCTCATTTCCACCTCTAAGGGGCCTGTAATATGAGGGGTTGCTAAGTATAATATCTTGAAAAAACGCTTTTTAATCGAGATCAAAACTTCAGATCAATCAGTTATAAAAAAAAGTTTAGAACTCAGGTAAATTAATCACAAGAACATTTTGATTTTGAAGCACAACCTAAAGCTAATTCTTCTTCCTGCTCGTCTTCGTTATCATCCTCATCCTGTCTTTCGGAAGCGTTAGCGCATAACGCCCCTTTACACTCCCCGCAGGCAAATCTGCAGGGCAAACCGTTCCGACGGCAGCTGCATCTGAGCAACTCGCACCCGCTGGTGCACTGGCACCACACCATCTTCAGTAGGTTCTCCGGTGCTGGTGAAGCATCTGTCATATTCCGTGAAGAAGAGAGGCACCAGCCCCACTCTTCGGGCTTTATCGAATTTAACGTGTCTTGCCACTTCATTATTTGAAAATAGCAACTGTAAAAGTGATACTTTGCGGCAGCCAAAATCGGTGGAAGCCACTCTGCCTGAACAAAAGCATTTGCACTTGCAACCAGCACTGTAAATGCTCGCACCCGGACATCCTTCAGGGTCTTCTCATTGCTTTTCCTTTTGTATATGCTGAACAAAGCTTTCTCTCCAGCTTTGGCAATCTTCTGGTGGTTGGATCCATGTGTCATGAAGATCTTGCAAGCATCCTTAAAAATTCCATCTTTAAGTGACAAGGAAACCACTCCTGGTTTCTCTACGCCGTGAAGTCTGGATGTCGTATCGCAGCCAGACATTGCGTGGCAGACGAGTAGATTTTCTGCTACTTTAGTTCCTAGTTTGTTCTGGGTTCTTCTTATGTCGTACACCTATCCGTGACTTCGATTTAGTTTTTTCCGTATAAAGATATCACATGCATCATGCTGAGTATGGTACAGCAGAAGTACTAATAGGACGCTATAACTTCCAATCAAAGTGGTAGACGAAGTTTCAGCGCAACTGACTGCAGTTTGTACAACTAAGACATCGTTATCCTCCTGAGCATGTAGAACTTTGCATCCTGAGTTCGCCAGTCTTTCAGTAAGTAGGTCGATGAAGCATTGTTTATTTTTGGGATTTTCCAGAAATTCCTCCTAACTTTTGACGATCTTCATGTTAGGAGAGAATTCAATTGTGGCACACGACAAACCTTTTGTTCTCTTCAGCTTTTTGCAATTTTTCGTCGTCGGTGTATCAGTGTAAGAGTCAAAACTACCGCTAGCTGGCCGAAATGTCATGTAACATAATCTACGTAAAATCCTACCACCTCAGAATATTTGGATCCGGCAGTCCACGGGACCTTATGGACTAGCCAGCCACCGTCCAAAACCCTTTGGGAGGATGGCAATGTCACTGGACCCTCGAGTCCCTTAATTTTCATCAGTGTATTTGTTAGAGAGGCTATGTCGGCTGTCCTCATCACCTCAAACGAATTACAGAACGATGGTGGAAAAGTGCAGAGATCAAACGACAGAACCTCGTTCAAGTCAGAACCACTGGTGCTAGCTACTCCGGCTAGACGTTGGAAGATTAGAGCAGGGTCGACCATTACCCTCTGGCTATCTTATCACCACAGATGACTTCTCAGCAATAGTTACAGCTTTCTCTTTTCTCCTGAAAACATATTTGTCAATGTCTTTCGCTTCCATACCCTTCAGAATCGTTTCTCCCACAGATTTGGCATCGTCTGCGTTTACAGAGGATGAAGCGCGGACACCAGTAACCATGTTAAACAGCTGGAATTCCTGCCTGAAGGGTTCTAGGGGATCAATGTATCGAACTATCTTTTCGATGTCTGCCATGTCTCTAGCTCTCCTCGAAGATATCACTTCTTCGTGACTTTCAATAGTCAACTCCGTAAGGCCAGTCAGTTTCTGTAGCGTTCGTTAACCAGAACCAAAGCAGGCATAGCAGATGTCCAAATTGTCCGCTGTAATTCAGTCATGCCTCTACCTCTCGTCAGACCGCCACTCGTTTTCATACTTCTCATTAACGTCTGTTCGATCACCAAATCAGGAGAAAGTGCTGCCCAGTAGTTGTTTGTTCTTCGGATGAACAAGTATTCCTGTAACGTTCTGTACTGCTCTGGGTTGTCTTTCCTTAACTGAAACATCGACTGCACGAACAGCCAAGTAGACTTCATGTAAAGAGTATGGCCGGAAGCAGCAAAGTAAGGAAGCATTTCCAACAGCGACTGTAGATAAAGCTCAAGGTTGCCACTTCGTTCAGCTATCAGGCTCTTTCTCAGAATTCCGAGTTGGTCCAGATACTGAAACCTAAGACGGGCAGTTCTGGACTCGGACAATCGTTCTTTTGCACTTTGAACTAATTCATAGATAAGCTCTGCTGCTTCCGACACCTGCGCTTCGTCGATGGCATATCCTTCAAGGAGCAACTCATACGCCTGTTTTGGCTTTTCAAGGGGCTCTGGTATCATGTGATTGCCATCAAACGCTTTGTTGACCAGTTCTGATTATAAAAGGTTCGCATAAAGGGCTATTTCCAATAGACCATGGTCTTGCACTGCACAAGAGACAGCTTTGCCTTGTAACATACTACGCCCATTGTTAGGTGCGTATGCTTGACTTATGATTTCCAAAAGTCCCGAGTCAGCCATAAGGAAGCCATTGGCTCCTAGTGGCTCCTAGGAAACTCATGCTTGCGTGAAATCCACCCAGGACAACAATGCTAGACAGGAAATAAATACTGGGCAAGAGTGGCATGGGAGGCCGTCCCACCGTGGATCCAAACAAAAGGATTTCGGTATAATCCCGAACCAAACGGTTTTTTCATTAATTCATACTACTTGTTTGTTCAGTCAATCCAGGCACAAACAAATCAGAATTCAACCCATCGCCACTTAAAAGAACTAACTCAGCTTGAATGATACAAAGTAGATGGCATTAGACAAATGAAGTTGAAAAGCAGAAATTATTATCCGCTCTTTTCAAAAATCAGAAGCATAATCCTAAACACTATGTTGCTAAATACTTCTACTCAACGCTCGCGGATCCCAGTTTATTCTTTTGTCTTTTTTTGCAGAAGTAAAATAACGGCACAAACCTTGTATTTAGCGTTGAACACGCCAGTCTTATAGCAAATACTTTGGTAGATGGCTCTACTGATTTTAAAAATTGACATTAAGGAATGGAAACTGCACACGGGAGGGGGGAGGAGGAGCGGAGTCTGGAATACTGGTTTGAAATTAAACTGTTTGAGACTCGTATTCTAAGGTGCCATTCCTAGCTTGATTGGAAATGGTGAATCAACCGACAAGTGATTAAAATAACTAGTTCATGCTGGTCAACTTTCAGAGCCATTTTCGGTAAGATGAGGTACTCGACCTTGTAAAATCAAGTTTTTAACTTCATTTTTGAATTCGCCGCCATTGATTCATGGGAAACGACCAAATAATCGAGCAGCCTCTTAATTAAAAAGTTTTACCCCCCCCCCACCCTCTGCCCTTTATGGGTGGAAATGGGCATTAGGGTACTGAAAAATCAAAGTCTGAATTCAGATTTGGAGTCGGCATGCTTGATTTGATAGAAAACGACTATTTGAACTCCAAAATGTTTATAAACACAAAATCGATTTTCCCCCTCATTTTCCCCCTTCAAGGGCAAATTTGGGATACTTGTGCAGGGGGGATTCGGGAGGATTCTTTTGTGTCATTGAGCTAGTTTTTCTGAACATTTTGGTGTAAAAAAAAAATTCTGTTGCAATTTCCCCGAGGTTTGACCATTTTTTTCCGTATCTTTCCTCCACTAAATTCGGGAATAGGAAAGATACGGAAAAAATGGTCAAACCTCGGGGAAATTGCAACACAATTTTTTTTTACACCAAAATGTTCAGAAAAATTAGCTCAATGACACAAAAAAATCCTCCCGAATCCCCACAACTCGCACCCGCTGGTGCACTGGCACCGCACCATCTTCAATAGGTTTTCCGGTGCTGGTGAAGCATCTGTCATATTCCGTGAAGAAGAGAGGCACCAGCCCCACTCTTCGGGATATATTGAATTTAACGTGTCTTGCCACTTCATTATTTGAAAATAGCACCTGTAAAAGTAATACTTTGCGGCAGCCAAGGTCGGTGGAAGCCGCTCTGCCTGAACAAAAGCATTTGCCCTTGCAACCAGCATTGGAAATGCTCGCACCCGGAAATCCTTCAGGGTCTTCTCATTGCTTTTCCCTTTGTATATGCTGAGCAAAGTTTTCTCTCCAGCTTCGGCAATCTTCTGGTGGTTGGATCAATGTGTCATGAAGATCTTGCAAGCATCCTTAAAAATTCCATCTTTAAGTGACAAGGAAACCACTCCTGGTTTCCCTACGCCGTGAAGTCTGGATGTCGTATCGCAGCCAGACATTGCGTGGCAGACGAGTGGATTTTTTGCTGCTTCGGTTCCTAATTTGTTCTTGATCATTTTTATGTCATACACTCGTCCATTATTTCCATGTGTGTCTGTCTGCATAAAGATATCACATGCATCAAGCTTAGCATGGTACAGCAGAAGGACTAATAGGTCGGTATCATTCGCAATCAAAGTAGTCGATGAAGTTTCAGTGAAACTGACTGCAGTTTGTACAACTAAGACATCGGCATCCTCCTGAGCATGTAGAACTTTGCATCCTGAGTTCGCCAGTCTCTCAGTAAGTAGGTCGATGAAGCATTGTTTATTTTTGGGATTTCCCAGAAATTCCTCCTTACTTTTGACGATCTTTATGTTAAGAGAGAATTCAATTGTTGCACACGACAAACCTTTTGTTCTCTTCAGCTTTTTGCAATTTTTCATCGTTGGTGTATCAGTGTAAGAGTCAAAACTACCGCTACCTGGCCGAAATTTCTTGTAACATAATCTACGTAAAATCCTACCACTTCAGAATATGTGGATCCGGCAGTCCACGGGATCTTTTGGACTAGCCAGCCACCGTCCAAAACCCTTTGGGAGGATGGCAATGTCATTAGACCCTCAAGTCCCTCAATTTTCATCAGTGCATTTGTTAGAGAGGCTTTGTCGGCTGTCCTCGTCACCTTGAACGAACTAAAGAGCGATGGCGGAAAAGTACAGAGCTCAAACGACAGAACCTCATTCAAGTCAGAACCACTGGTACTAGCCACTGCAGCTAGACGTTGAAAGATTATAGCAGGGTCGACCATTACCCTCTGGCTATCTTATCACCACAGATGACTTCTGAGCAATAGTTACAGCTTTCTCTTTTCTCCTGAAAACATATTTGTCAATGTTTTTCGCTTCCATACCCTTCAGAATCGTTTCTCCCACAGATTTGGCATCGCGTGCGTTTACAGAGGATGAAGTGTGGACACCAGTAACCACGTTAAACAGCTGGGATTCCTGCCTGAAGGGTTCTAGGGGATCAATGTATCGAACTATCTTTTCGATGTCTGCCATGTCTCTAGCTCTCCTCGAAGATATCACTTCTTCGTGACTTTCAATAGTCAACTCCACGAGGCCTGTAAGTTTCTGCATGCATTCGTTAACTAGGACCAAAGTAGGCATAGCAGATGTCCAAATTGTCCGCTGTAATTCAGTCATACCTCTACCTCTCGTCAGACCGCCACTCGTTTTCATGCTTCTCATTAACGTCTTTTCGATCACCAAATCAGGTTGTGCAAGTAGGTTGTGCTTCAAAATCAAAATGTTCTTGTGATTAATTTACCTGAGTTCTAAACTTTTTTTTATAACTGATTGATCTGAAGTTTTGATCTCGATTAAAAAGCGGTTTTTCAAGATATTATACTTAGCAACCCCTCATATTACAGGCCCCTTAGAGGTAGAAATGAGGTAAATAGTAAAAAAAAACTGCTTTTTGACCCCATTTTTGGCAATACGGTACTTTGTTTGATAAAAAATTACCCTTTAGCCGCAGGAATCTGGCAAATAATGATCTGCGTTCTTTACCCTCCCCCCGTTCCGTGAAGGTGAATATTGATACTGGGGTACGGAAAACTCGATTTCTGACGTCGGATTCAGATTCTTCATGCTTGATTTGATAGAAAACGGCCACTTAAACACAAAAATACGTCTAAATAGAAATTCTGATTTCCCCCCTTCTTTTACCCTTTCAAGGGAGATTTTGGGTAGGTGTGCATGGGGGATTCGGGGGATTTTTTTTGTGTGATTAAGCTGATTTTTCTGAACATTTGGTGTAAAAAAAATTCTGTTGCAATTTCCCCAAGGTCACAGCGTATTTTTCCTCCACTAATTGTTTATTGGAAGAAAATATGCTACAAAATAACTTGTTTTATACTATTGCTGCATTTTCAATAACCAGTGACTTGACCAAGTTTCGGACCAATTGACTTTTTAGTTTTTTTATCTTACTTAGAGACTTAGCAGTTGCCATATGTTTCTTCCTCGCTTTTAGGAAAACTTGCAGTAGGGGAGAGTGGGGCTGGTTGAGATGGGGGTAGGTTGATACAAAAATTACTTAAAATCTATGTGCATGCCTAGCCTTCAGCGGGCCATCGAAAACAATTCGTTGTACCGGGACGCAACTTTATTGGTAGTTTCAGAGTTGTGAAGCAGTTAGTTGCTGTGTTATGAAAAGTGTTATTCGCCAATATCCGCGATTTGCACAAAATCCGAAAAATTATTAAAACGAATAACTCACATTTATGGTTGTTTGGTATTTGGTTTTAATTACTATAATTTTGGCTTTTATTGAATTTTTTTCATCTTTTAAGCTTTTGGTTTTTTAATTTATTTTTGGTTATTTTCAAATTTACTTTCCGCGTTTTTTTTTTTTTTTTTTTTCTTCGGCACTTTCCTTGGATACATTATTTCGTTTGGCGCTGAAGAAGAGAGGAGTTTGTCGTCTCGAAATATTCGCTTTGTTGTGTTTTTTCAGTAATTTCATTTGGCCTTTAAGACCCATCGTTGCTTGTTTTTCTTTCTTTATGTTATGTCAGGCCAATGTTGTTTGAGAAATTATATTCATTAAAGAGAAAGATGAATCAGATGGTGGGGAACTTACTAGGTGTTCTGCTGAGTAGAGGTATATATTTAATGATGAACTAGAAGACATGTTAGAAGCTACGTCATATATTCATTAAGAATATGTTATGGGCTGACTCCTCATAACGTTAAAGCGCTAGCTTATGATCTAGCTATGGCTAATTGATAAAAAAGTATCAGTCCCCGACACCTAGATCAAACACAAACCAAACCTACGAGAATGATTCAATTCATTCACGAATAGACCTTATCTCCTATCCTTAAGGATGTAGCCTACATGTAACTGAACCATCATGTAAGTGAACCCAAGCAACTAAACCACCGTGCAAATGAACCCCCCATGTAACTGAACCCTCGTGTAACTGAACCACTTTACTCAGTTTTTCAGTATTCTACAAATATAAGGCACTATCAATGAGTATAACACAAGTTAGAATGATTACATGTTCAATCTTGTTGGAATTGTTTGTTTTTTAAAGTCATAACATAAATGCCTGTCAATATGATTCATAAGAAAGATCTGTTTTGTTGATCGAATATTTTTACAATCTCTATTTAATATTTTCACTCTTTAATTAATGAATTAAATATTTTTACTACATTAAGCGGATTCAGAAAAAATCGCTGTTATTTCATTTCAAGGGTAGTCAACTTCCTTTCAAATGAGTCTAGGAACAATCTCTATGATGTTTTAGCACCCCTCTAGTGGTGATAGAAAAAAGGGGGGCTGTAATTCGCCGATGAGGAATCTAACGGCACAATTTTTGTTTCGATCGAAACAAAATGTTTGTGAGGTTTCTGGATTTTTTTTCAAAATTCCCATTAATTTGCTATCTCAACAAAAATTGATCAGTATCAATTAGACTGATCGAAGTAATAGTTATCACCCCCGAATCAGCTTCAATTTGTGATTCTTCTTCACTTGGCGGTTGATTTTTGTTTTTCAAAACGCATTTCTGAATTTCTGTTTGCTATGGGCAGCCATTTCGTTATTTACTAACTTACCCCCTGGGGTATAACAATAGCAGTCATATAACAAAATTTAATTACGTATTTGTTTGAAGACATGCTCAAGAAAAACGAATCTCATGTCATTTGATTCGTTGATATTTTATTATTGTTTTGGATCGCATAACGAGAGATTAACAGAATATGGAACCACCCGTAGTGAATATACATGTATTACGAGTATTATATGAATAGTATTTTGGATCGAATGATCATCCTCCAAAGTTTCTACGACCTGGAGGTAGAGCTGGGGATGAGGAAGGAGCAGTCCTCTCCTATACGGATAAATTCTACTCATTTTGGGGTTTAACGTTACTCTTTACTCTCATAATAACAGCGTAGACCAGAAATATTCCCAGAAATCAAGAGGGACATAACATAATCACGGAATCTCAACGTTAAGAAATTTCCATAAGAGGGGATGAATTCTATAAGTTGAAAAACTGAACTTTCGAAGGAAAGTTCAGTTTGGCTAGCCGATACTTACATCATACGTTGTTACATCTATTAACAAAAACTTTCTTCGGTTTTGCAATGCAAAGACGGGGTCAAGAAACCACAATTCCACCGAAAACAAATGTTTCCACAGCGATCCAGTCCCTCGCCATAACTAATTCAGATCAGTTTCCTTTTTGAACAAAATCCCTTATAATTCCTTAACTCTCAATGAGAAGGGAGGAGGGAGGGACTCTATATACCAACGTATGAGGTAAGTATCGGCTAGCCAAACTGAACTTTCCTTCGAAAGTTCGGTTTTGGCGTCGCCATTACCTCATATGTTGGTACATCTATTAACAAAAGCTTAGATTACAACCGATTTGGTGGTGGGTTCATAATTCAACTAATATAAAATATTAGTTTCAAACTCAAATATTCAAATGTATAAACTATAAAACTCTCTGAACCGCAACAAAATTTTGAGCATTGGTTCAATCTTCTATTTCATGAAGATAGTGTTGTCTGGGAGAAGACTCCAAAGACCAGCCAGCAGTACTCATTATATCAGCAAGTGGTACTGATTTTGATAGCGCCCATGACGCCGTCATGGATATTGTGTCACGTGCTTTCCTTTTTCTACACTCTTCTTTTGCTGCCTCATATGCCATAGGTATGGCCTGCTTTATCCAAGAAGAAATGGTTCCAGCTGCCACCTCTCGCGGTGCTGTTTTAGAAAAAGGAATGAAGAACCTTTTTCTCCCTTTTCTGACCGCCACGTTAGCTGTTCGCTGTGCATAGGCCGATAGTATTCTCATTGGACACAACGCTGGATCTATATCTAGTGCGGGAAGGAGGATAGGAGAAGGTATCTCATGAGGCTTCACGGTTTCGGGTCTAAACGAAGGGAGAAACCTGAGAGTTACTGAATTATCCGAAAATTGTGCTGTACTGAAAGACAAGGCATGTATTTCACTCCTTCGACGACCAGATGCAATGGTAGTAATGAATACCGTCTTAAGAGTAACATCCTTCATATCAATATTCCACAAGTCAAGAAATTGTGAAGTTCTAAATACCTTAGAACAAGGCCACGACCCTAGGCAGGAATATCATGTTGTGTCCGCTTTGACTCGTGCCAAAATTCTGTACTATTTTCTTCAAACAAGTATCTTTGCTGATATCTGTTCCTGTAGCTAGAGCTAGCGTTCAGCATATTGCTGCTTTACAACCTTCTATCGTTGATGGTGCGAGGTTTCAACCAGTCTTTAGATATATCATGAATTCCGCAACTTTCTGAGTACTGGTTGCGAGAGCATTAATCTTCCTTTCACTGCACCAACCTACGAACACTTGCCATTTTCCATTGAAAAATTCAATGGTAGATCGTCGCTGGACCGGGCAATTGCACGGGCTGATTCTTTAGAAAAACTCTCTTTTCGAGTCCACGCTCGATATCTTCCAGCCGTGTAAATTTAGATTCTTTAGTGCTGGGTGGTGAAGTCGACCCTACTGGAGGAGATCTGACTAATCTCCGAGGGGTATAGGCAATTGTACTAGCAGGTTGAGAAGATTCGTGTACCAAGCTTGGCGAGGCCCTCACGGAGCAATTAGCATCATTTCGGCAGTTCACAGATTTTCGAACCTTCTCCAGAACCTTTGGTATCGGGGCAAATGGAGTGAAAGCATAGCTATGTTTGTTCGACCAATCGTGGACAAGGGCATCTGCTCCGATCGCAAGAGAATCTGGAACTGGTGAGAAATATACGTCGGTCTTCCGGTTCAATCGAGCCGCGAATAGATTGACTTCTGACAGTCCATACTCTTTTGACAGGGCTCTGAAGACACTGTCGTTGAGACTCCATTCCGTGGGCAGACCTTTTTCTTCTCGTGACAGTGTGCCGGCTACTAGATTGAGTGACCCGGCGATGTGTCTTGCCCTCAAGTGAACGTTCAGGGCCATCGTAATCTCGAAGAGCTTTATGGGTTCCTCCTCTAGGGAGAAAGAACGGGTTCCGCCCTCTTTGTTTATGTAATTGACTACAGTCGAGTTGTCCGTCGCTATTATGACTACCTCGTTTCTTAGCTCCTCCGCAAAAGCTTTGATTGTATTGGCTTCGGCTCTCATCTCGAGGCAATTAATATGAAGAGACTTCTCTTCTGGAGACCAAGTCTCCAAAGTGTCTTGATGTAGGTCCTCTAGATAGCCACCTCGCCCGTAGGTTGAGCTGTCGGTGAATATTGTTTTGGAAACAATAGGGGGTTTCAGAGGAAGGCCTTGACTCAGCCAATCTTTATTCAGCCACTGTGAAAATGCCTCTTTCATCTCTGTCGTAATTAGGATGTTTAAATATATGTTGCTCCAAAATTTGTCCCACAATCTGAGCATTTGTAACTGACATTTCCTGAGATGTAATCTGTTGAAAGGAATTGCTCTTGAGCCCGCATTGATGAGTCTAATCAGCTTCATCAGTTGCCTTATTGAGACTTGCGATTTTTCCAGAGCCGCCTTGATTGCATGTATCAAGTTCTGAATCTTTTCCGGGGTTAGGTAAACCCTCTATACATCCTGGTCTACCTGAAAACCCGAGAAATATGATCCGTCGCATAGGTTGCAATTCTGATTTCTGGCTCGCCTGAACCCGAGTCTGTGCAGGATCAATTCTCTGATATCTGGCTCAGCATGAACCCAAGTCTGGGCTGGAGAAATCATAATGATCTTTACATTGTTCTGTACTAATGACTTTTGGTAATTGTGCAGAATTTAATTGTTCATGTAAGCATGCCATTGGATGGTTTGAAGATGGCCATAGCTCACGATGGCACTTTGAACTGATATATTTTGTTTTTGAATGTGAACCCTAACCTCATTCTGTGAGTTAGGTCCTTAAAGTCGGCGGAAACATGAAATACTTTCCAGAGGTAATAATTTTGAGTATGCTCTAGAAAGAATATTTGAAAGATGCTGCTGACATGTATTAACAGAATCCAAGAAGTTTATCAGTTTTTGGGATAGTGTCAGGAGAGACGTTCTCTGCCTTTAACATCTTAATGACAGTACATAACGTGAGGTCACCGTATGATAGCATGCTCAGAGTCACTCGTGTAGAAGAATCTAAGGCCAAGAATGACTTTCTGTCAACTGATATGAACTTTAGGTCCTCTACTTATCCAGTTGATGGTAACAAAATAAACTTTGGGCTTATGCGTGGTGCCTGTGAAGCTGAAAAAGCGTCTTGACATTTGTAAGCCCCTGCTCGGCCCGGGATGCCGAAAGGGTCAAAGAAGTACTACGTTTTGAACGATATTTTCTTCAATATTCTAATTATATACTGTTATCCAGCTAGCATAGCATATTTGTAATTGGACGCTGGAAGTAAATTCAACTCTAATCACCAGAAAAACTTACCACATGCCAGACCAGACCTATAGGTTAGCGCTGTAGTCGTTACAATATTATGCAATGATGGTACGTATGTCCAAGGCGTCGTGACCTTATATAATGGTGGTCTGTACTTCCAAAGCATTATGACCTTATGTAATGAGGGTCTGTGCTCCCAAGGCGTTATGACCTTATGTAAAGGTGGCCTGTACACCCAAGGTGTTATTAACTTATGTAATGCCGGTCTGTACGCCCAAGGCGTTATGACCTTATTTAATGACGGTCTGTACACCCAAGGTGATTTGACTTTATGTAATGACGTCATGTACACCCAAGGTGTTGTGACCCTATGTAATGACGGTCTGTACACCCAAGGTGTTATGAACTTATGTAATGGTAGTCTGTACACCCAATGGTGTTATGACCTTGTGTAATTATGGTCTGTACGCCCAAGGCGTTATGACCTTATATAATGACGGCCTGTATACTCTTTATGTAATGAGTTATATACCATACCATAAATATTGGGTTTAATACACCCAAATGATTAAAATACAAATAATTACAACTAAGACACAAACATTAACTTCTGTAATATTCTGTTTCTTGATTTCTGCGTACCATCAGGGTTGCCAGCTGCCAATATCTAAAAAGGGGTAAAACTGAGGAAAAAGCCCGTGCTTTCGCTCGGCCCGGTATCTCGAGAGGATCAAATGAATTATCATGTTCTGAGAGTGGCTTATTCTTTGTTGTTGACTGCAATTCTTCTGAGCGCTGCTTGATGAAGTTTTTCAGCGTTGGGGAGAAAGGTAACGTGATAAGCTGTTTTCTCTTGAATGGCTCAATTGCCAAAACCAGCTCTGCCACCGAGCGAGGCTGTTGGACGGTAATGGTAGGCCTGGGGCAAATGGTGTCACCCAGTACTTCGTATACAAGGTCCAGCGACTCTGCCAAAGAGACCATGTCATCTGTTCCAGGATCGGTGCCTAATTTTAACCAACTATAAAATCTTTATAATTAGATGCTGGGCCTAATCTGAGCTGCAAATCTCCAGACCAACTTATCCCTTGCCAGAAGGCCTATAACGCCGTAGGCGTTATAACCTTGCGTAATTATTGTTTGTACACCCTAGGCGTTATGACCTTATGTAATGACGGCCTATAGGCCCTAGGCGTTATAACCTTATGTAATAACGGCCTGTACGTCCTAGGCGTTATGACCTTATGTTATGACGGCCTATATGCCCTAGGTGTTATGACCTTATCTAATGATGGCCTATACGCCCTAGTCCTTATGACCTTATGTAAAGACGGCCTATACGCCCTAGGCGTTATGACCTCATGTAATAACGGCCTGTACGCCCTAGGCGTTATAACCTTATGCTATGACGGCCTATACGCCCTAGGCGTTATGACCTTATGTAATTATGGCCTATACGCCCTAGGCATTATGACCTTCTGTAATAACGGCCTGTACGCCCTAGGCGTTATGACCTTATGTTATGACGGCTTATACGCCCTAGGCGTTATGACCTTATGTAATTAAGGCCTGTACGCCCTATGCGTTATTACCTTATGTAAAGACGGCCTATACGCCCTAGGCGTTATGACCTTATGTAATAACGGCCTGTACTCCCTAGACGTTATGACCTTATGTTAAGATGGCCTATACGCCCTATGCGTTATGACCTTATGTAATAACGGCCTGTACGCCCTAGGCGTTATGACCTTATGTTATGATGGCCTGTACGCCCTATGCGTTATGACCTTATGTTATGACGGCTTATACGCCCTAGGCGTTATGACCTTTTGTTATGAAGGCCTGTACGCCCTATGCATTATGACCTTATGTAAACTTATAAAATAACTTATAAAATATAACCTATGAAAGGTATTATTCAGACCCAGATACTGGATTTACCGCAGCTAAACCGTTAAAATACAAATAATTATCTGGCCTACTAAACACGAGGCCTAGAATAAAAGTAGATATTTATATAAATATAAATAAATATGTTAAAAATATGTATGTTTCCTATGTAGGAAACATAGGAGAAACATTTCTGAAGTGCATCAATGCATTTTAAAAACACATGAGTTTAAAATGAAAAAGGTTGCAAAATTTACATAATATGGTTTTTCATCCTTCAACATTTGAATTAACCACCTTAGTTGCACAAAAATGAACAAAAGAAAGACTCGTGGAACAGTCTTTTAAGGTACTAAAATTCAAATCAAAATTTGAATTTTTATTGAATTTTCGCAATAGTGTCAAAAATTGAATTTTCGCAATAGTGCGAAAATTTTAATTTTCGCAATAGTGTCCTGGATATCTTTAGTGAAGAAGGTATAATCATTAGCAAACATTACACATACTCCCAAAAAGATTTTATGAATAACTGTGCAATATTCATGCTGAGTGGGTAGGAAGTTCCTCTCCTATTGCACAAATATTTTGAGCATAAACTCATTTTCCTTTTTACTAATAAAAATGTTTTATATGTTTAATTAAAACCAATAACTACCTTGGCTAGTGTCTCCTTGTGACCCCTTAAACCACAAAAAAGAAACTGATCTGAATAATTTATGGCGAGGGACTGGATCGCTGTGGAAACGTTTGTTTTCGGCGGAATTGTGGTTTCTTGACCCCGTCTTTCCATTGCCAAACCGAAAAAAGCTTTTGTTAATAGATGTACCAACGTATGAGGTAATGGCGACGCCAAAGTCGGTCTCACTGACATGAAACTTTCAGGAAAAGTTGATTTTTGGGGGGAGGGAAGTATTACAGAATTCTGATTTCGGAGGAAGAAGGTGATTTTTTTTCTACTCGCAAAAGTGCATACATTACGTTTTTTTCTGTCTATGTCTGTCGTTCCTGGCTCATTGGCTAATTGGCGATTAAAAAAAAAGTTTGTCGGTGATTTTTTTCTCTCTCGAATCAAATTTATGATTAAGCTCCCATGGGACGAGTTCCATTGTTTGCTAGTAGACCACTATTTTCACCAACACGGAGCAACTGCAAGTTACGCAAAAACATGTAGCAAGTTCCTAAATTTCCAGCTTCCACCTTCTGAAATTCATGTCCCTGGCCGTTGAGGTTTTATGATACTCACAGCAGCTGAAAGATTAATAGAATCTAGAAATTACAAGCATAAAAAAACGCACATGTTTTTTTTCATATTTAATTACTATTATTAAATATTTCGTTTCCACATGGATGATATATTTTGCTTTAAATAATTTTGTATGTTAGATGCTATATTGACATGATATCATACTTAGTGGGACATTTTTCGTCATGAAAAACTATTGAGATACGTATTTCGAGCCTAAGGTAAAAAAAAAGTAGGGTTTGCTTGGATTGATCAATCTGATGATGAATCTCGCCCATTCCCTGCAAAACAATATAATTATTGGCTGACGTATTTATTGTAAATATAATTTCAATTATATTTTTTTGTATAAATTCCAATTTTAAACTTTTAAAACTCGCTAATGAGACCTGGGTATTAGTTTGAAAATCCTGTTGGCGCCACTAAAACTCACCAGCTAATTGAAAGAATTTACATAGCAATTGGCTTTTGACCATTAACTGCGTCTTCCAATTTATAAAGTGTCTAATAAGCACTACATAAACTGTCTTTTTTTTAGAAAAAACATTAACTAATTAGTTGAAGCTGTTTATTTTTCACGATTCAGAATTGGCTTGAGTTGGCTCGGAATTTGTATATTGGTGACGTCATTCAACAGGGTGAAAATGTGTCAAAGAAAATTCAAATGTAGCTAACTTGAATATTTTTCTTTGTAACTAATGTTTTCTTTATTTATAGAAAAATTTTGATATGAATCTTTTAATTTTTTGTCTTTGAAATGAAACTTTCTTTAGAAACGAAATGAAAATTCCTTTCTTTTGAAATGAAACTCTTTTCTTTAACTCGGGTCTTAATTTAAGGATATTCCGAAATATAAAGCCCTTTATTAATCCCATGATTTTTTATTTAATTTTCTTAATTGCTTACTTACAATATAAAGATTGATTGTACATCCAGCAAAACAGGCTATTCCAAAAAAGGTTGTGAGTACAAAAAAATAGCAGTCGCCAAAATCACCAAAAAGCAAAATTAGGAAACAAAATGATAGAACAAAGTATGTTCTATCATTTCCCCAGCCAATTTTACGATTCATAGGGAAACTTCAAAACGAAACTTTTCAACTCTTTTCTTTGAAATGTAACGATCTTAATCTAGGGATATTCTACGATGTATAACACCTTTTGTTCATCCCAAGATTTTTATTTAATGTTCCAGACTATTCGCTCACAATATAAATATAGATTTTACATTGACCAAAACAGCCTATTCATAAAAGGGTTGCGATTACAAAAATAGTAGTGTCTAAAATCACCAGAAAAGTAAAATTGAGAAATAAAATAGTCGATACAACTCTGTGAAAACAGCTCTACTGCATCCTGTTTGTGGTAGACTTAATAAAAGGACTTAAATTCACTATTCTGTGTTCTGTTTTCAAGACTGTTGGACAAGTAAAGAATAAATTTTAAATCGGAAAAAGTAGTATCATCTTCACATAAAGTTTAGCAATCGAACAAAATATCCTCTAAAATACATACTGGAAATCTGGAAGAAAATAGAAAAAAAAATAAAACAATAAATATCACAAAAATTCAAATCAAGAAGCCAAACTAATTTACTTTTATTTAAAAAATGTACGCTAAACTCATAGATTATCTACTCTTGCTAAGTCTTCAGAATATATAGAAACATATTTTAGTCTTGGGGTTAGAAGTTAACTTATTATAATGCTAAAGAGAAAAAGCTCTGTTTCAGTTTATATGAATAGAATTTAAACACAGGACTGGAATATTGCTTGACTCTTTTAGTTGTGAAAATAGTACCCTAAATTTTATATTTTGTGGAATACAAATGAACCTGATACGTGTTCAAATTTTTATGCAATCTCTCGCTAGGTTGCTGGTACCGCTACAACCCTAATTTCCCCGAACTGTTTACTTTGATGAAACCTAAATTGGGCAGTAGTAGTTTAGTGGTTCTAACTTTGAAAATCCTGTAGTTCAATGACTCTACGTTGCAAATGGGCTCACTTGTAATAAAGGCAAAATCATATGCTAACATCATATCGACTGGAACATCGGCTAAAACGAATTTGTCAAAATAGATGTTGAATTGGAAAACATATAAGTATATGTGATTTTTAACTAATCGGCTTGAATTTAATAGTGATAAAATGTCTATATATACCCTATAGGCTTTAGACAGCAGAGTAAAAAGGTTGTTATAAAGATACATAAATCAAAGGGAACGGATTGCTTCCTGGGAAAGTCATTTCCTTGTTTCTATTGAAATTAAAGTCGTTGTCTACTAGTATCTGAGATCTTCTAATTTGATGTTGAGTTACTATGCATTCATTCAGTTTTGGGATAATTATTTAAGATTTTACTTTTCTTCTGTCTTCTAATTTGTTTTTTCTGTTTTTTTTTTGTTTTTTTCATGTTCATTGTTGTTCGCTGTGCTATCCAAAGTGATGGACGGAACGTTATCTACAAATGATTTACCGTTTAATGGATTTGTTGTCTACAATTGATGTGTCTCAGGGAATTGATTACTTTCTGATAAAGTCATTTCTTTGTTACTATTGAAATTGTTTTCCATCCGCATGTGACTTCTCATATTTAATGTTAGGCTAGGATGCTTTCACCTAGTTGGGGCTTATTACTTGAAAGTGGTAATTTTTTTCTAATATGCTTTTTTCATTCCCACTGTCGTTCGTTGTGCTATCCACAGTGATGGACGGAACGTTATCTACAAACGATTTACCGTTTACTAAATTTTTTGTCTACAATTGATGTGTCTCAGGGAATTGATTACTTTCTGATAAAGTCATTTCTTTGTTACTATTGAAATGGTTTTCCACCTGCACCTGACTTCTCATATTTAATGTTAGGCTAGGATGCTTTCACTTAGTTGGAGCTTATTACTTGAAAGTGGTAATTTTTTTTTCTAATATTCTTTTTTCATTCCCACTGTCGTTCGTTGTGCTATCCACAGTGATTGGTGGCACGCTATCTTAAGTGATTTACAAATGACTCTATTCGAAATTTCCAAATTAATAATAAACGGTGGCAAAATAATAATAGGTGGCACGCTATCTTAAGTGATTTACAAATTACTGTATTCGAAATTTCCAAATTAATGATAAACGGCGGCAAAATAATAATAGGTGGCACGCTATCTTAAGTGATTTACAAATGACTGTATTCGAAATTTCCAAAATAATAATAAATGGTTTATTAATGGCGAATCTTAAATTGTTATTAGGCTTAAGGCGCACTTATAGCTTATGTATAATTTCTGCTGTACTGCTTAAAATGTTCATGATGGTTTATTTTGCACTAAAACTTTGCTGGCAACGCACCTCATGCTCTATGAAGCTCTAAATGGTTATTACCTGATATACGAACTTTTCTTAAGAATTAAAATGCATAAATTTATAAAACACCTGATAATTGAGACAAAAAAAAACTTGTGATCGAGGTAACTGAGACATATGAATTATAAAATAAAGCAAAGTGTAACGTCACTAACAATGATGTAAACACAACACTACCAATACCACTAGCATTACATTAGACATAAAGAATAAATTGCTATTTCTGGGTAGAGCTTCACAAAATCAGGTACAAGAGCTTCAGATCCCGGTGGCAGCACTTCTTCGGGTACGTTTCTTTTTTTCGAACGATAGATACAATAAACCAAACAACCGATGACAAAACAATGGCAAAAACGACAATAATTGCTGCAATTGTCGCTCTATCTTGGACTGAAAGGCCAAATGTCAGTGTCGCTGAAAGAAACAAAGTTGTAAGAATAGATAAAACCAAATTAATCTTTTCAATTTTCTTCGGATAGTAAACAACGAGTTTCTTCGGATAGTAAGCAACCTCACAAGATATATTTCAAAATAGATATAAATAATTTATTTAAATAATTCATTGATTATTAAATAATTCATTTAAATTTAGCGACTAATAAGTTCTCACTAAAGTATGCATAGAAATAAAAGTTACCTAATATATCCAAGGCGTAGATTAGTCTTCGGGTATATAAGGTCAAGAAGCGATTCAGGATTATTCTTGATGATCACCCGACTTTCTTCATCCATAATCTTTCTGTTTCTTGTACGAAGACCAGAAAACGACTTGCTGAAATAATCCTTTGACGATCATGAATCACCTGATATATTCATAGGCAAAACCATTCCCCGAAATA
Source organism: Artemia sp. Qi Xiang Cuo (assembly GCF_049724085.1). Lineage (NCBI taxonomy): Eukaryota > Metazoa > Arthropoda > Branchiopoda > Anostraca > Artemiidae > Artemia > Artemia sp. Qi Xiang Cuo. The sequence continues at coordinate 3,960,480 of NC_142803.1, forward strand.
TATCAAAAGTCCTCCTCAAAAACATATTTTCTATCTGGAAAACAACTACGCTGAACAAAATGGCTACCTCAAAATTTTGATTGGATGTGTTTGGGGGAATGATGGGCGTGGGGGGGGGGGATAGTTGCCCTCCAATCACTTTCGACTGTAAAAAGGGCACTAGCCTTTTTAATTTCCTATCGAATGAGCCTGTTTTGAAGTTTCTACGACAACGCATTCTATAAAAACCTTATATCCCCCCAGGGCATAACTTAACACCCTTGCCCTGAGGGTTGTGGGGGAGTTTCCTCCTCGAAACATATTTTCTATCTGGAAATAAAATACGCTGAACAAAATGGCTATCTCAAAATTTTGATTGGATGTGTTTGGGGGAATGATGCGCGTGAGGGGGGTGGGCTACTTGCCCTCCAATCACTTTTGACTATTAATAAGGGTACTAGCCACTCCAATTTCCAATGGAATGAGCCCTTTTCCAAGTTTCTACGACGACTCCTTCGGTACGAGGTCCCTGGTTATGGAGAAAACAAAAAAAACACATTGTGCCCTCATCGTTCTTTACTTAGGCAGCGCTAGCGCGCTGCCTATGATATATTTGATCGAAATTTTGAGATATATATTTTGTTTATTATTTTAACAGAACGATAAAAAACTTTATGAAGAGAATAAAAACAACCAGTGAAAAAAAAACAGTCGCAGATTACAATGTAAATATTGACCGCCAAGATCTTGACCGTCCTTAGTGCAGACCGTCCTTAGTATAGACCGTCCTTAGTGCAGAAAATATTACAAAAATACTGATAAAATCTGAAGATAATGTAAAAACCAAACCTTAAAACAAACAGAAAAACTAAAATAGGAAAACCCTCTTACAGTAACAATGAAGGGGTAACTGAATAATGGCAATTCAAATTTTCAATTTATGCAGAGCATTTTTAAAAGCCAATCACTTCTCAGGTAAAATGTTATCATAGATTCTGTTAGGTTGCAAAATATGATTTTGTTTATTGATATAAAAACAATCAGAATTAATAAGTTCATTAAAAATGGGGTTTCAATGTATAGATAATTTCAAACCCCACACTGCCTTTCCATGACGATAAATAAAAGTTCAAATTGGGATAAAATCTTTTTAATCGACAGTGATAAATTTCACAAATTACTTGATATTTCGGTCACACATGCAGTGACCATCATCAGTAGTAAAACTACTGATTTACTACTGATGATATTCAATGCAAATGTAACCAAAATATTTAGTGTTTTTGTAAGATTTATTACGGTCGATTAAAAGGATCTTATCCCTATTTGAACTTTTATTTAGGGGCTTCAATAAGTTTCTCTAGTGTCTCTATTGATAGATACCATGAGCACCCATAAGCTGAATTTTAGGGGGGGGCTTACCTGGTCTAATCGGCACTCCCAATGTTGAATATAAACTCCGGCACAACGCCGGTATATCCATCGAATGCCGCTGACGAGAGTCCCAGTCAACTGCCGCCGTTGTTTAATAAAGCTGCCGCCACCAGGCTGGCGGTGGTATTTTGCTGACTTTAAATTAATTTGAGCCAACTCTTTATTGCGTCAACTGCAATGTTGGAGCTTTTCTTTCCTCATGTGGTTAAGGATTTCAAGTTTCCTGCTTAGAAATCAAGTGCGATTTCAAAATTAAACAAACAAGTGCGCACACAAATAATTTGCATGAATTTCTTGTGGTCCCAGGGGGCTCAAACACTGAACGCCTTATGCTCGAACGCCGCCGACGAGAGGCCCTGTCAATTGCCGCCGAAGTGTCGTAACGCCGCCATCCTCTCAGCTAGCGATGGCGTTCCGCTGACTTCGAATTAATTTGAGCCAATTCTTTATTGCATCAACCGCAATGTTAGAGCTTTTCTTTTCTCGTGTGGTTAAGGGTTTCGATTTTCCCACGTAGAAATCGAGTGTGGTTTTCAAAATTAAACAAACAAGTGCGCACACAAATAATTTGCATGAATTCCTTGTGCTCCCAGGGTGAGTTTTTATTCAGCACTAGTTCTTGTAGCACATCCATTGAACAGACAATTGTCTTTTAAACAGACACCAGATTAAATTCCATGTAGGAACTTGGGATTTAAGGACCTCTCTATTTCAAGAAGACTTAGTATAGAAAAAAATAGATATTTCTTGAGTCCTTGCTTTAGACAGGCGTTTATAAACACTGAGGTTTTGATTCTGTGACATAGATGCGTTACTTGAAACGGTAGGTTCTGAAAATTATCAAATTCCAAACTCTCAATTTCTGAATTTAACATTGAGGACAATGAATGTGTTTCATTATTTGTCATAAAACCACTGAAGGTGTAATTACTAGGAACAGACTAGGAGGTGTCTAATTATAGGACGGGGATCTATTAAGACATCGACAGAAATGAATGGGAAGAAAACTACAAATGCGGGTCTCTATAATCACCATCTCAATAGTTATATTTATAATACCACCTGGAAAATTAATTTTTCTCTACTAAATCTATCTCAATTTAATAAGTATTTCATTAGTTTGAATATTTCACCCATATGTGATGGTTACTAGTTTGAATGCACAGACAGTTCATAGTAGAGACCTAATGGTAATTGTACATTCTTAGCTTGACTCTAATCTTCGGAAATAGGCTACTGCCCAATCTTGAACAAAGGATCTTAAAATTAAAGTATTTCAATCATGGACAGATTCAATCACTGACATGTACTGTGAAAAAAGTCATATTTAAATAGACTTGGCAATCCCAACTATTTGCATCAGGTCCAAGATTAAGAAACTGCTGTCCTTGCTTAGGTAAGATGCATTTTATTCAAAACATTTGTCCAAGATCACACACTGTCCAAGTACTGTTTTTTTTAATCTTAATTCTCTTTCCTGTAGTGGATATGATCTGGCTATTCCAGCCACTTTCACAAATTATCTCTCCCGCCACTCATAGTGGTGGGATCTCTCCCACCACACACTGACCTCTGCCGTAGGTTCTACCTTCTCCCTAAAGGCCCTCATAGAGGACTTTTACAAAGTTACCAACTGCAACCCAAATCAAAACTAGGTTCACATTCCTTTTCACTATCTTACCCAAGAGAACTGTCTGAGTTGCCATCAACAGTCACTTTCTGAGCCCTTCCATTTTTATTTTCACCCTCAGTGCTGTCTTCTCACCAAGTCTCTTCACAGCCTGTTTCTTTGTTTTTCTTGCTTTTGTTGATTTATTTTTTTTCTTTTCCGCCTCTTCTTTGCCTTTCTTGTAGAAAAAGCAGCGTCAATCTTGGCTTTCACTGATGTGGCAGTGAGCACTTTGGGTCTGCCCTCATTTCTTCCTTGAAGCATTTTGTGTTCTTGGTGATGCTGGGATGTGGTTGAACTTGTTCAGATGGGACTATCCTTTTTCGCAATGACTGCTAAATCACAGGGCTTACTGAAAACATTTGGTGAAAAAATGGCAGTGCAGGAGTAGAAGGGGAGGTTCTACTCCGATTGCCCACCCCTGCTGCCACCTACAACTTTTTTTTACATAGTTTATGTCTGTTTGTTTTCACTGAGAATGAAAAAACAGGAATTTTGTCACATTCATGTCTGTTTTCATGGATGGTTATGTATGTTGGTCGATTTATTTGATGTTTTATGGTTTTTGCCAGTGAGAATTTGAAAAAACAGAAATTTTGTCACATTTATGGATGTTTTTATGGACTTTGTCAGTGAGAATGAAAAAACAGGAACTTTCTCACATTTTTGTATGTTTGTTGTCAGTGAGAATTTGAAAAACAGGGACTTTCTCACATTTTTGTATGTTTGTCGTCACTGAGAATGAAAAAACAGTATTTTTCTCACTTGAAAAACAGGAACTTTCTCACATTTATGTATGTTTTTATGGATTTTGTCAGTGAGAATTTTGAAAAAACAGGAACTTTCTCACATTTATGTCTGTTTTTATGGACTTTGTCAGTGAGAATTTGAAAAAACATGAACTTTGTCACATTTATGTCTGTTTTTATGGACTTTGTCAGTGAGAATGAAAAAAAAGGAACTTTATCACATTTATGTCTGTTTTCTTGGATGGTTATGTGTGTTGGTCGATTTATTTGATGTTTTTCATGGATGTTTTTATGGTTTTTGTCAGTGAGAATTTGAAAAAACAGGAACTTTCTCACATTTTTGTATGTTTTTATGGACTTTGTCAGTGAGAATTTGAAAAACAGGGACTTTGTCACCTTTATGTCTGTTTTTATGGACTTTGTCAGTGAGAATTTGAAAAACAGGAATTTTGTCACTTTCATCGATTATTGAGTCATTAACCGAATCGTTTCCGGGCAAAAGTAATGACACTTCCTTCCTGTTCTTGTTCAAGCCAAATGTCATGAGTTTCCGGGGAACACCTGTGCTGTCGGTCATTAATCAAATTGTTTCCGGGAAACAGTTAATTAATGTCTGACAGATGACGTCAAGTTAATTAATATCTTTGGATTTCGAACAGAAATGTTCCCGAGGCAAAGTTTAGATCACACATGACAGATGATGTCATGATTGATTGAATTGTCTCCGGCGCGAAGTTTATTAATGTCTGGAGTTCTTCCAGAAGAATCGTTTCCGAGGCAAAGTTTAGATCTTAGCGATGAATTGTTTTGGCGCGGGAATCAGGTTTCCAAATAATTGAAATGCGCCAGCGCAGGGATGCCAAACAAAAGGAACATGCTGAAATTCCGTTTAGGGATAATTTTGGCGAAACCGTTTTAGCTATTTTATGGAATTGTTTCGACGAAACAGTTAGAGACATTATAAAATATGATTTTTGAAGAGATTTTAGAAGAGAATTTAATGGTGAAACTCTGTGGTCGTTATAATACACAAGTTCCATTTGAACAGTGTTGTGAGGTCCTCTACCCCAACCCCAAAGGGCTCCGACCCCCCTACCCCAACCCCAAAGGGTTTCGATCCCCCTACCCCAACCCCAAAGGGTTCCAATCCCCCGACCTCAACCCCGAAGGAAGCCCCCGGTCCTCAAGGGTCCCCCCAAGCTCCCAAAGGGCCCCCAGACCCCCAAAGGCTCTCCCCGGGCCCTCCAAAAGCCCTCCCCCGGTCCCCAAAGGTCCACCGGGCTCCCAAAGGACCATTCGTCCCTCAAGGGCCCCCCAGACCCCCAAAGGCCCTCCCCCAGTCCCCAAAGGCCCTCCCGGACCCCAAAGGCCCTCCCCGATCCTCAAAGGCCCCTCCAGGCTCCTAAAGGGCCCCCGAACCCCCAAATACCCTCCCCTGGTCCCCAAAGGTCCACCGGGCTCCCAAAGGGCTCCCGGACCCCCAAAGAGTCCTGATCCCCACATTATAATACTTTTTTAAGGCTTTATTATATCTTCAGAACAAATTATTATTTTAGGGAATTATTTCGGCGAAACAGTTAGAGACATTTTAAAATATGATTTTTGAAGAGATTTTAGAAGAGGATTTGAGAGTCAAACTCCGTGGTCGTTATAATACACAAGTTCCATTGAACAGTGTCGTGAGGTCCTCTACCCCAACCCCAAAGGGTTCCGACCCCCCTACCCCAACCCCAAAGGAAGCCCCGGATCTTCAAAGCCCCCCCCCAAGCTCCCAAAGGACCACCCGGCCCTCAAGGACCCCCCCCCCACACCCTCAAAGGCCCTCCCCGGGCCCCGTCTTTCGTTGATGTTTGTTGTCGGAAACTTCTAGTTTGGGATGAATAGTTTGCTATTTCAAACGTTTATGAGCTAGGTTTCCTAGTATTTCGTAGGTGTGTGTTGTCTGAAACTTATGATTTGAGATGCGTAGTTCACTATTTCCGACTTTTCATAGCCAGATTTCTTAGTCTCTCGTTGGTGTGTGTTGTCTGAAACCGATGATTTGGGATGGTTAGTTTGCTATTTTTGACTTTTCTGAGCTGGATTTCTTAGCCTTTCATAGGTGTGTGTTGACTGAAACCTATAGTTTAGGATGAGTGGTTTGCTATTTTTGACTTTTCTGAGCTAGATTTTTTAGCCTTTCTTATGTTTTTGTTGTCTGAAACTTATGATTGGATGTGTGTAATTTGCTATTTTTACTTTTAATATATATGATTATTAGTCTGTCATAGATGTTTTTTGACTGAAACCTATAGTTTAGGATGAGTGGTTTGCTATTTTTGACTTGTCTGAGATAGATTTCATAGCCTTTCATAGGTGTGTGTTGTCTGAAACTTATGATTTGAGGTGTGTAATTTGCTATTTTTGACTTTTCAGAGCTAGAATTCTTAGTCTCTCATATGCGTTTGTTGTCTGAAACTTCTAGTTTGTGATGAATAGTTTGCTATTTCAGGCTTTTCTGAGCTAAGGTTTCCTAGTATTTCGTAGGTGTGTGCTGTCTGAAACTTATGATTTGGGATATGTAAATTACTATTTCGGCTTTTCTGAGCTAGATATCTTAGTCTTTAATTGGTGTGTGTCGTCTAAAACCTATGATTTGGGATGGGTGGATTGATATTTTTGACTTTTCTGAGATGGATTTCTTAGCCTTTCATAGGTGTATGTTGTCTGAAACCTTACACACACAAAAAATTACAAACACACAAAAACATACACAAACAAAAAAAAAAATACACACACACAAAAACTTACACACACACACAATTAGACAAAAATTACGATATTTATGCACAGTTTCAACTAACTACGGCTAAGTATCTTAAAAGGTGCGGTATTTTTCTTGCGAGAACACAAAAAATCATTAAGTGGTATTAATAAAAATGATGATAATCAACCAAAAACGATCAACAAGTACACCGATTAACCATCACAAAAGCGTCACAATGCTGTCAGTGTGTCAACACCCGTCAGAAAATAGGGGGTAGAGGTCAACTGTGAGGTTATCTAGCCTACAGAATAAATTGCTCATTGTTCCTTTAGTAGCCACACAATTAGACTAAAAATTATGATATTTATGCACAGTTTCAGCTAACTACTGCTAAGCATGTTAAAAGCGAGCCATCTCCTTGCGAGAACACAAAAATCAGAACACACACACACACAAAAACTTACACACACACAAAAACTTACACACACACAAAAACTTACACACACACAAAAATTTGCACACACACAAAAACTTATACACACAAAAAAAATCTCACACACACACAAAAAAAAAAATACACACAAAAAAACATACACACAAAAATAAAAACTTACACACACAAAAAAAAAATACACACACACAAAAATTAACACACACACACATAATTAGACAAAAATTACGATATTTATGCACAGTTTCAACTAACTACGGCTAAGTATGTTAAAAGGCGAGGTATTTTTCTTGCGAGAAAACAAAAAATCATTAAGTGGTATTAATGAAAATGATGATAATCAACCAAAAACGATCACCGAGTACACCGATTAACCATCACCAGAGCGTCACAATGCTGTCAGTGTGTCAACACCCGACAGAAAATAGTGGGTAAAGGTCAACTGTTAGGATATCTAGCCTACAGAATAAAATGCTCATTGGTCATTTAGTAGCCAGAAAATTATACTGAAAATTATGTTAATAATTAATAGTTTCAGCGAACTACGGCAGTGTATGTTAAAAGCAAGACATTTCCTCGTGGTACCACAAAAACCCGAATACGCACACACAAACAATCTAAAAGACACAAAAGAACTTACACACACACAAAAATTTGCACACACAAAAATTTACCCCCACACAAACAAAATCACACACACACAAAAAAAAACTTACACACACAAAAACTTACACACACAAAAAAAATTACACACACAAAAAAAAAATTACACAAACACCAGAATTTACACACACACACACATTTAGAAAAAAATTATTATATTCGAGTAACTACGGCTAAGTATCTTAAAAGGCGAGGTATTTGTCTTGCGAGACCACAAGAAATCATTAAGGGGTATTAATGAAAATGATCATAATCAACCAAAAACCATCAACGACTACACCGATTAACCATCACCAAAGTATCACAATGCTGTTAGTGTGTCAACACCCCTCGGAAAATAGAGGGTAGAGGTCAACTGCGAAGATATCTAGCCTACAGAAAAATTGCTCATTGTTCCTTTAGTAGCCACACAATTAGAATAAAAATTACAATATTTATGCATAGTTTCAACTAAATACAGCTAAGCATGTTAAAAGCAAGCCATTTTCTTGCGATAAAACAAAAATCAGAACACACACACTCACAAAAACTTACACACACACAAAAACTGACACACAAAAAAAAACTTACACACACACAAAATCTTACCCACACACACAAAAACATCAAAAAACAGACAAAAAACTTCACTCAACACACACATATACACACACAAACACATACACACACAAAAAAAAATTACAAACCACACCACCCTTACACACACACACACAATTAGACAAAAAATAATTATATTTATGCACAGTTTCAACTAACTATGGCTCAGTATATTAAAAGGCGAGGTATTTTTCTTGCGAGAACACAAAAAAATCATTAAGTGGTATTAATGAAAATGATGATAATCAACCGAAAACCGTCAACGAGAACACCGATTAACCATCACCAAATCGTCACAATGCTGTCAGTGTGTCAACACCCCTCGAAAATAGGGGGTAATGGTCAACTGCGAAGATATTTATCCTACAGAAAAAATTGCTCATTGTTCCTTTAGTAGCCACACAATTAGACTAAAAATTACGATATTTATGCACAGTTTCAACTAACTACGGCTAAGCATGTTAAAGGCGAGCCATTTTCTTGCGAGAACACAAAAATCAGAACACACACACACAAAAACTTACACACACACAAAAACTGACACAAACACAAAAAAATTTACACAACCAAAGTAACTTACCCACATAAACAAATACTTACCCACACACACAAATATTTAGCAAATAAAAACAACATACACACACACAAGAACTTACACACACAAAAAACTTACACACACAAAAACTTACACACACATAAAAAATTATACACACAAAAAACATTAGACACACACACAAAAATTTACACACACACACACACAATTAGACAAAAATTACGATATTTATGCACAGTTTCAACTAACTACGGCTAAGTATCTTAAAAGGCGAGGTATTTTTCTTGCGAGAACACAAAAATCATTAAGTGGTATTAATGAAAATCATGATAATCAACCGAAAACCGACAACGAGAACTCCGATTAACCATCACCAAAGTGTGACAATGCCGTCAGTTTGTCAACACCCCTCGGAAAATAGGGGGAAATAATGAGTTAGTCAGAATCTAGAAGGACATATTTTTCACTTGAAATAGCGAAATTGATAATTTTCAAGGACAAATCCCAAAAGAAGTACTATTAAAATCACGAGGGAGAAAGATCTAGGAGGATCAGTACTTTATTCATTGTTTAACTTTTCACCGAGAGAGTTTCCGAGCAGAAATGGACATAATTAATCTAGACCTTCAATCATTTTCGCTTGTATTCAAGGTTAATTTTTTATATTTTTATAATAAAGTTAAGTTTTTATTCATTTTTATGGTTACATGCGCGGGGGATGGAGGGTATAAAACATTACTTTGAGATTTCATATTGAATTCTATGACCTTTCTAATAATATATATATATATATATTATATATATATATAATATATATATATATATATATATATATATATATATATATTATATATATATAATATATATATATATATATAATACAGAAAGAAAAAAAGAAGAATATTTGATAAAAGATATTTTTAAATATGCTCCAAAATCAGAGCTATTACAACTTAAATGACGCGAGGGGGGGGGGAAGCAGGTTTAAGAATATCCTGGATGTATCATTTTTATATTATCTAAGTACTCACAGAAGGAGTCATCACAGAAACTTTGAAAAGGGCTCATGAGATTGGGAATTAAAGTGGCTAGCACCCAATTCACAGGAGGGGACGTGAAAACTATGGTTTTTAACTTTGATATGCAAGGCTAGAAAGAAAAGTTCTCAGGTGTGGGGCTGCCCCCCAGCTCAACCCGCGCTCTTGAAATCCGCCCCCCACCCAACTCAACTTTTCTAGAAAGAAAAGTTCTTAGGCGTGGGGCTGCCCCCCGCCTCAACCCACGCTCTTGAAATCCCCCCCCCAACTCAACTTTTCCAGAGGATTTCAAAATCCCCCCCCTCCAAACTCAAAAATTTCTAGGAACGTATTTTCATCATATTTAAATATTTACCCACGTACGCATCACTTAGGTTAGATTAGATTAGGTGAGAGACAGGCATAAAGTTAGGTGTATGGTTAGGTTAGGTTAGATTATGTTAGGTTAGGTTAATTTAGGTTAGCCTAGGTTAGCCTACGACCGCGCGCGTACGAAGGCAAACCTAGTCTAACCTAAACTAACCTAACCTAACAAAATCCAACCTAACCTAACCATACACCTAACTTTATGCCTGTCTCTCACCTAATCTAATCTAACCTCAGTGATGCGTACGTGGGTAAATATTTAAATATGATGAAAAAACGTTCCTAGAAATTTTTGAGTTTGGAGGGGAGATTTTGAAATCCTCTGGAAAAGTTGAGTTGGGGGGGATTTCAAGAGCGAGGGTTGAGGCGGGGGCAGCCCCATGCCTAAGAACTTTTCTTTCTAGAAAAGTTGAGTTGGGTGGGGGGGATTTCAAGCGCGCGGGTCGAGGGGGGGGTAGCCCCACACCTAAGAACTTTTCTTTCTAGTTTTGCATATCAAAGTTAAAAACCATAGTTTTCACGTTCCCTCCTGTGAATTGGGTGCTAGCCACTTTAATTCCCAATCACATGAGCCCTTTTCAAAGTTTCTGTGATGACTCCTTCTGTGAGTACTTAGATAATATAAAAATGATACATCCAGGATATTATTATACCTGATTCCCCCCCCCTCGCGTCATTTAAGTTGTAGGAAATCTTATGTTGAATCATATATCAAAATATATTTTATCAATTATTACTCTGTTTTCTGTATGATTACAAAATAACTGTGAAACAACAGAGTTGATCACTCTTGGATAGTTTTACAGAAAATCTCACCCCTATCGACGCGTTCCTGTATCCAAAACAAAATCGAACGCATCAATTAATTAATCATCGTTGAAGATGTCTCGTTTGATACAATTAGGCTATGTGATGCAAGATGTACTGTTTTGAATCCATTCTCCGCGAGTGATAATTGGAAGTTTTGGCGACTCTTAAGTGATATATAGAAAGGTAATTATTGTTCTAAAATCAACAGTTTGCACGATTTCGTAAATAAATAACCGTTAGGTTAGTATATTTCAGGGCTTTGAAAGGTTTAAAAGTCAGTATAGGCTGAAATATTGGACAAGATAGAAAGTAATTGAAGGCTCTTCAAAAGTAAGTCCACCAACGCTTGATGCAAGTTCAAATAATACGTCTTTTCAGTGTGTGTTCTAACGAAAAATATGTAAATATGATGAACTATGTTCCTTGATTATAATTCATATCTTTCAATTACGGGGGGTTAAGGCTTGGCAAAAAAAAGGACTTGTCAGTGAAAAAAACACAAAAATTTTGCTTTTGATATTGGTTTTCGTTGGTTTTTCTAAGGAAAATTTACAAACTAAAATTTAACTATGCCCCCCCCCCAGAAAATTTTGTTTTTTGTGAGGGGGATATTTTAAATTTCTATTTTATTTGATTTTTTTTGTGCACTTTTTTACTCTAAAATGTGAATTAAGGCCATCTGGATTTTTGCTAGCTATTACGCCCTCACAAAAGATAACTCTTATTCCCCTTGTAAATATTTAAAATGAATTAGTCTTATAGTTTCACATCAACAGTTTACTGTACGAGAAAGTTTTTGAAGGAAAATACCACCGGTCCTACAAATTAGCCTACATACCGTAATCATTTTTATTATGTTTGAAAAGTCTAAAGGGTAGAAAGAACGAGAAATTTTTTGAAGGAAAAGACCACCGGTCCTACAAATTACATACCGTAATCAAGTTTATTATGCTTGAAAAGTCTCAAAATGAGAAAGACTTGTTGATGTTCGAATCGAACCGGTGCTCGAATCGTGTTAAACTGATAAGCGAGGGTCTATACAAACGGATATTTATGACATGATTTGAAAAAATGGTAAAACATCAATTTAAAAATAAGTTTTCAGTTGGAAGTAAGAAGCAACACTAAAACTTCTCGCTCTTTGCGCATAAGTTTGACTATATATATATATATATATATATATATATATATATATATATATATATATATATATATATATATATATATATATATATATATATATATATATATATATATATATATATATATATATATATATATATATATTATTGGAAAGGTCAGAGAATTCAATATGATATCTCAAAGTTAGGTTTTATACCCTCCAACTCCCGCGCAAATAATCATAAAAATGAATAAAAACTTAACTTTATTATAAAAATGATAGAGAAATTAAATTAAAAGCATGCAAAAATGATTGAAGTTCTAGATTAAATATGTACATTTCTGCTCGGAAACTCTCTCGGTTGGGAAGCTAAACGACGAATGAAGCATTGATTCTCCTAGATCCCTCTCCCTCATGATTTTAATAATAATTCTTTTGGGATTTGTCGTTGAAAAATATCAATTTTGTTATTTCCAGTGAAAAAATATGTCCTTCTAGATTCTGAGCAACTCATTCCCTCCCCCTATTTTCCGAGGGGTGTTGACACACTGACGGCATTGTGACACTTTGGTGATGGTTAATCGGAGTTCTCGTTGACGGTTTTCGGTTGATTATCATCATTTTCATTAATACCACTTAATGATTTTTGTGTTCTCGCAAGAAAAATACCTCGCCTTTTAAGATACTTAGCCGTAGTTAGTTGAAACTGTTCATAAATATCTTAATTTTTTTCTAATTGTGTGTGTGTGTGTGTAAGTTTTTGTGTGTGTGTAATTTTTGTGTGTGTGTAAGTTTTTATGTGTGTGTAAGTTTTTGTGTGTGTAAGTTTTTTGTGTGTGCAAGTTTTTGTGTGTGGGTAAGTTTTTGTGTGTGTATAAGTTTTTGTGTGTGTGGGTAAGGTTTTGCGTGTGTGTTAATTTTTTTGTGTGTGTAAGTTTTGTGCGTGTGTAAGTTTTTGTGTGTGTTTAAGTTTTTGTGTGTGTGTGTGTTCTGATTTTTGTGTTCTCGCAAGAAAATGGCTTGCCTTTAACATGCATAGCCGTAGCTAGTTGAAACTGTGGATAAATATCGTAATTTTTAGTCTAAATCCGTGGGTACTAAAGGAACAATGAGCAATTTTTTCTGCAGGATAATTATTTTCACAGTTGACCTTTACCCTCTATTGTCCGAGGGGTGTTGACACACTGACAGCATTATGACGCTTTAGTGATGGTTAATCGGTGTTCTCGATGACGGTTGTCGGTTGATTATCATCATTTTCATTAATACCACTTAATTATTTTTTGTGTTCTCGCAAGAAAAATATCTCGCCTTTTAAGATACTTAGCCGTAGTTAGTTGAAACTGTGCATAAATATCGTAATTTTTGTCTAATTGTGTGTGTGTGTTTAAATTTTATGTTTTTTTTTTAGTTTTTGTGTTTGTTTTTGTTTTTATTTTTGTTTAAGTTTTTGTGTGTGTAAGTTTTTTTGTGTGTGTGTGTATGTTTTTGTGTGTGTGTGTAAGTTTTTGTGTGTCTGTAAATTTTTGTGTGTGTGTAAGTTTTTGTGTGTGTGTGTTAGTTTTTGTGTGTGTGTAAGTTTTTGTGCGTGTGTGTGTTCTGGTTTTTGTGTTATCGCAAGAAAATGGCTCAACTTTAACATACTTTGCCGTAGTTCGTTGAAACTGTGCATAAATAACGTAATTTTTAGTCTAATTGTGTAACTACTAAAGGAACAATGAGCAATTTTTTCTGTAGGCTAAATATCTTCGCAGTTGACCTTTACCCCCTATTTTCTGGGGGGTGTTGACACACAGACAGCATTATGACACTTAGGTGATGGTTAATCGGTGTTCTCGTTGACGGTTTTCGGTTGATTATCATTATTTTCATTAATACCACTTGTTGATTTATTGTCTTTTCTCAAGACGAATGCCTTGACCTGTAACACTCTTGGCCGTATTTAGTCGAAACTGTACATAAATAAAGTAATTTTTGTGCAATTGTGTGTGTGTGTGTGTAAATTTTTGTGTGTGTGTAATTTTTTTTTGTGTGTGTGTAAGTTTTTGTGTGTTTGTTAGTTTTTGTTTGTGTAAGTTTTTTTGTGTGTGTGTGTGAGTTTTTGTGTGAGTGGATAAGTTTTTGTGTGTGTGCAAATTTTTGTGTGCGTGTAAGTTTTTGTGTGTGTGTAAGATTTTGTGTGTGTGTAAGTTTTTGTGAGTGTTCTTGTTCTGATTTTTGTGTTCTTACGAGGAGATGGCTCGCTTTTAACATGCTTAGACGTAATTAGTTGAAACTGTGCATAAATATCGTAATTTTTAGTCTAATTGTGTGGCTACTAAAGGAACAATGAGCAATTTTTTCTGTAGGCTAAATATCTTCGCAGTTGACCTTTACCCCCTATTTTCCGACGGGTGTTGACACACTGACAGCATTGTGACGCTCTGGTGATGGTTAATTGGTGTACTCGATGACCGTTTTTGGTTGATTATCATCATTTTTATTAACACCACTTAATGATTTTTTGTTTTCTCGCAAGACAAATACCTTGTTTTTTCACATACTTAGCCGTAGTTAGTCGAAACTGTGCATAAATTTAGTAATTTTTTGTATAATTGTTGGTGTGTGTATAAATTTTTGTTTAAGTGTAATTTTTTTTTTGTGTGTGTAAGTTTTTGTGTGTGTGTGTAATTTTGTGTGCGTGTAATTTTTTTGTGTGTGGGGGTAAGTTTTTGTGTGTGTGAAAATTTTTGTGTGTGTGTAAGTTTTTGTGTGTGTGTGTAAGTTTTTGTGTGTGTGTAAGTTTTTGTGCGTGTGTGTGTTCTGATTTTTTTTTTCTCGCAAGGAGATGGCTCGCCTTTAACATACTTAGTAGTAATTAGCTGAAACTGTGCATAAATATCGTAATTTTTAGTCTAATTGTGTGGCTACTAAATGAACAATGAGCAATTTTTTCTGTAGGCTTGATAACCTCACAGTTGACCTCTACCCCCTATTTTCTGACGGGTGTTGACACACTGACAGCATTGTGACGCTTTGGTGATGGTTAATCGGTGTTCTCGTTGACGGTTTTCGGTTGATTATCATCATTTTCATTAATACCACTTAATGATTTTTTGTGTTCTCGTAAGAAAAATACCTCATCTTTTAAGATACTTAGCCTTAGTTAGTTGAAACTGTGCATAAATATCGTAATTTTTTGTCTAATTGTGTGTGTGTGTGTAAATTTTTTTGTGTGTGCAATTTTTTGGTGTTTTTGTAAGTTTTTGTGTCTGTGTAAGTTTTTGTGTGTGTGTGTGTTCTGATTTTTGTGTTCTCGCAAGAAAATGGCTCGCCTTTAACATGCTTAGCCGTAGTTAGCTGAAACTGTGCATAAATATCGTAATTTTTAGTCTAATTGTGTGGCTACTAAAGGAACAATGAGCAATTTTTTCTGTAGGCTAGATATCTTCGCAGTTGACCTTTACCCCCTATTTTCCGAGGGGTGTTGACACACTGACAGCATTGTGACACTTTGGTGATGGTTAATCGGTGTTCTCGTTGACGGTTTTCGGTTGATTATCATCATTTTCATTAATACCACTTAATGATTTTTTGTGTTCTCGCAAGAAAAATACCTCGCCTTTTAAGATACTTAGCCGTAGTTAGTTGAAACTGTGCATAAATATCGTAATTTTTGTCTAATTGTGTGTGTGTGTGTAAATTTTTTTGTGCGTGTAATTTTTTTTTTGTGTGTTTAAGTTTTTCTGTGTGTGTAATTTTTTGTGTGTGTAAGGTTTCAGACAACACACACCCATGAAAGGCTAAGAAATCCAGCTCAGAAAAGTCAAAAATAGCAATCCACCCATCCCAAATCATGGGTTTTAGACAACACACACCAATTAAAGGCTAAGAAATATTTCGAACAATAGAAGAACGAGTAATAGACACCCCCAAAATTCAAATTGTAATGTAGCAAACACATACTACATACCAGGAAGAATTATGTAGTAAGATACTTATAATACAGAAAAGACATCCCAACCACGAAGTTTAAGTCAAAACACTCATATAACAGAGTAGAAATCCTAGCCCTGACAAGTCCAAATTAGCAAATTCACCACCTCACCTTATCATTTTCAGACAACCAAAACATATTAAAGGATAATAAATCAATCTAATACAAGTCCAGAATCTAAAAAAACACCCAATAAACACGATTTTTCATAAAAAACCCACATAATAGATACTAATATTAATCTATATTAAAGTCAATAATATACCATTACACACATCCAAAAATATGTTTAAGACAACAAACACCTATTAAAGTCCAAAAAACCTAGCTCAGAAAAGTAAAAAAATAGCAAACCACCCATTATAAACTATGGGTGTCAGTCAACGCACACCTATGAATGTCTAAGAAATAAAGATCAGAACAGTCAAGGCTAGCAAAATAACCATCAAAAATCATCTGTTTCAGACAACACACACAGACAAGCGACTAACAAATCTGGCTACGAAAAGTTTGAAGTAGCGAATTTCGCACCTCAAATCATAAGCTTCAGACAACACACACCTACGAAATACTAGGAAACCTAGCTCATAAAAGGCTGAAATAGCAAACTATTCATCCCAAACTAGAAGTTTCAGACAACACACATCAACGAAAGACGGGGCCCGGGGAGGGCCTTTGAGGGTGTGTAGGGGGGGGGGTCCTTGAGGGCAGGGTGGTCCTTTGGGAGCTTTGGGGGGCCTTTGAGGATCGGGGGCTTCCTTTGGGGTTGGGGTAGGGGGGTCGGAACCCTTTGGGGTTGGGGTAGAGGACCTCACGACACTGTTCAATGTAACTTGTGTATTATAACGACCACGGAGTTTGACTCTCAAATCCTCTTCTAAAATATCTTCAAAAATCATATTTTATAATGTCTCTAACTGTTTCGCCGAAATAATTCCCTAAAATAATAATTTGTTCTGAAAAGATATAATAAAGCCTTAAAAAAGTATTATAATGTGGGGCTCAGGAGTCTTTGGGGGTCCGGGGGCCCTTTGGGAGCCCGGTGGACCTGTGGGGCCCGGGGGAGGGGCTTTGGGGGTTCGGGGGCCCTTTGGGAGCCTGGGGGGCCTTTGAGGATCGGGGAGGGCCTTTGGGGGTCCGGGAGGGCCTTTGGAGACTGGGGGAGGGCCTTTGGGGGTTTGGGGGGCCCTTGAGGGACGAATGGTCCTTTGGGAGCCCGGTGGACCTTTGGGGACCGGGGGAGGGCCTTTGGGGGCCCGGGGAGAGCCTTTGGGGATCTGGGGGCCCTTTGGGAGCTTGGGGGGACCCTTGAGGACCGGGGGCTTCCTTCGGGGTTGAGATAGGGGGATTGGAACCCTTTGAGGTTGGGGTAGGGGGATCGGAACCCTTTGGGGTTGGGGTAGGGGGGTCGGAGCGCTTTGGGGTTGGGGTAGAGGACCTCACAACACTGTTCAAATGGAACTTGTGTATTATAACGACCACAGAGTTTCACCATTAAATTCTCTTCTAAAATCTCTTCAAAAATCATATTTTATAATGTCTCTAACTGTTTCGTCGAAATAATTCCATAAAATAGCTAAAAAGGTTTCGCCAAAATTATCCCTAAACGAAATTTCAGCATGTTCCTTTTGTTTGGCATCCCTGCGCTGGCACATTTCAATTATTTGGAAACCTGATTCTCGCGCTAAAATAATTCGTCGCTAAGATCTAAACTTTGCCTCGGAAACAATTCTTCTGGAAGAACTCTAGACATTAATAAACTTCGCGCCAGAGACAATTCAATCAATCATGACATCATCTGTCATGTGTGATCTAAACTTTGCCTCGGGAACATTTCTGTTCGAAATCCAAAGACATTAATTAACTTTACGTCATCTGTCAGACATTAATTAACTGTTTCCCGGAAACAATTTGATTAATGACCGACAGCACAGGTGTTCCCCGGAAACTCATAACATTTGGCTTGAACAAGAACAGGAAGGAAGTGTCATTACTTTGCCCGGAAACGATTCGGTTAATGACTCAATAATCCATGAAAGTGACAAAATTCCTGTTTTTCAAATTCTCACTGACAAAGTCCATAAAAACATACATAAAGGTGACAAAGTCCCTGTTTTTCAAATTCTCACTGACAAAGTCCATAAAAACATACAAAAATGTGAGAAAGTTCCTGTTTTTTCAAATTCTCACTGACAAAAACCATAAAAACATCCATGAAAAACATGAAATAAATCGACCAACACACATAACCATCCAAGAAAACAGACATAAATGTGATAAAGTTCCTGTTTTTTCATTCTCAGTGACAAAGTCCATAAAAACAGACATAAATGTGACAAAGTTCCTGTTTTTTTCAAATTCTCACTGACAAAGTCAATAAAACAGATATAAATGTGAGAAAGTTCCTGTTTTTCAAATTCTCACTGACAAAATCCATAAAAACATACATAAATGTGAGAAAGTTCCTGTTTTTCAAGTGAGAAAAATACTGTTTTTTCATTCTCACTGACGACAAACATACAAAAATGTGAGAAAGTCCCTGTTTTTCAAATTCTCACTGACAACAAACATACAAAAATGTGAGAAAGTTCCTGTTTTTTCATTCTCACTGACAAAGTCCATAAAAACATCCATAAATGTGACAAAATTCCTGTTTTTTCAAATTCTCACTGACAAAAACCATAAAACATCAAATAAATCGACCAACATACATAACCATCCATGAAAACAGACATGAATGTGACAAAATTCCTGTTTTTTCATTCTCAGTGACAACAAACAGACATAAACTATGTAAAAAAAGTTGTAGGTGGCAGCAGGGGTTAGCAATCGGAGTAGAACCTCCCCTTCTACTTGCAGGTAGGGATGGGGTTGGAGTTAGAACCTCTAATGAGCACAGCAATTTGCCACCAGCTTCATGGGCTATAAAACATTTGGTTGGTCTGTATTTAAGAGCACAGATCTTCATAATCAAAACCATCTAGATTGAAAGGGGATATACCTCCCAAATCCCTTCAGGATGTTTTACAGTATGAAAGCTAAGGGGAAATATTTTCCTTCCAAACGAGTTGTGATGTAAATGGTGACAGTTCTTTTTGATGGTGACAGTTGCTCGAAGAAAAACTACTAATAATTTTGATAATTATTTTTGTTATTTTTGTTTTAATTATTTTATTTATTATTTTAATTATTTTAATTATTTCAATTATTTTAATTATTTTTGACTAAAATGTATATTACCTAAGCAAGGACAGCAGTTTCTTAACCTTGGACCTGATATAGACAGTTGGGATTGACTGACTATAATATTATTGCCAAGTCTATTTAAATATGACTATACTTTTTCACAGCACATGTCAGTGATTGAATCTGTCCATGATAGAGATACTTCAATTTTAAGATCCTTTGTTCAAGATTGAGCAGTAGCCTATTTCCGAAGATTAGAGTCAAGCTAAAAATGTACAATTACGATTAGGTCTCTACTATGAACTGTCTCTCCTAGTCTGCTCCTAGTAATTACACCTCCAGTGGTTTTATGACAAATAATGAAACACATTCATTGTCCTCAATGTTAAATTCAGAAATTGAGAGTTTGGAATTTGATAATTTTCAGAACCTACCGTTTCAAGTAACGCGTCTATGTCACGGAATCAAAACCTAAGTGTTTATAAACACCTGTCTAAAGCAAGGACTCAAGAAATATTGATTTTTTTCTATACCAAGTTGTCCTTAAATCCTAAGTTCGTACATGGAATATAATCTTGTGTCTGTTCAAAAGACAATTGTCTGTTCAATGGATGTGCAACAAGAACTGAATAAAAACTCACCCTGGGAGCACAAGGAATTCATGCAAATTATTTGTGTGCGCACTTGTTTGTTTAATTAACACTCGATTTTTAAGTGGGAAGATCGAAACCCTTAACCACACGAGAAAAGAAAAGCTCTAACATTGCGGTTGACACAATAAAGAATTGGCTCAAATTAATTCGAAGTCAGCGGAACGCCACCGTCAGCCCAGATGACGGCGGCGTTACGACACTTTGGCGGCAATTGACAGGGCCTCTGGTCGGCGGCATTCGAGCATAAGGCGTTCGGTGTTCCAGCCCCCTGGGAACACAAGAAATTCATGCAAATTATTTGCGTGCGCACTTGTTTGTTTAATTTTGAAATCGCACTTGATTTCTAAGCAGGAAAATTGAAATCCTTAACCACATGAGAAAAGAAAAGCTCCGACATTGCGGTTGACGCAATAAAGAATTGGCTCAAATTAATTCAAAGTCAGCGAAATACCACCGCCAGGCTGGTGGCGGCAGCTTTATTAAACAACGGCGGCAGTTGACTCGGACTCTCGTCAGCGACATTCGATGGATATACCGGCGTTGTGCCGGAGTTGATATTCAACATTGGAAGTGCCGATTAGACCAGGTAAGCCTCCCCCCCTAAAATTCAGCTTATGGGTGCTCATGGTATCTATCAATAGAGACACTGGAGAAACTTATTGAAGCCCCTAAATAAAAGTTCAGATAGGGATAAGTTCCTTTTAATCGACCGTAATAAATTTCACAAAAATACTAGATATTTTGGTAACATTTGCATTGAATATCATCAGTAGTAAATCAGTAGTTTTACTACTGATGACGGTCACTGCATATGTGACCGAAATATGAAGTAATTTGTGAAATTTATCACTGTCGATTAAAAGGGTTTTATCCCAATTTGAACTTTTATTTATCGTCATGGAAAGGCAGTGTGATGTTTGAAATTATCTATACATTGAAACTTCATTTTTAATGAACTTTTTAATTCTGATTGTTTTTATATCAATAAACAAAATCATATTTTACAACCTAACAGAATCTATGATAACATTTTACCTGATAAGTGATTGGCTTTTAAAAATGCTCTGCATAAATTGAAAATTTGAATTGCCATCATTCAGTTACCCCTTCACTGTTACTGTAAGGGGGTTTTCCTATTTTAGTTTTTCTGTTTGTTTTAAGGTTTGATTTTTATATTATCTTCAGATTTTATCAGTATTTTTTTAATATTTTCTGCACTAAGGACGGTCTGCACTAAGGACGGTCAAGATCTTGGCGGTCAATATTTACATTGTAATCTGCGATTGTTTTTTTTTTCACTGGTTGTTTATATTCTCTTCGTAAAGTTTTTTATCGTTTTGTTACAATAATGAACAAAATATATGTCTCAAAATTTCGATCTTATATACCATAGGCAGCGCGCTAGCGCTGCCTAAGTAAAGAACGATGTGGGCACAATGTGTTGTGATTTTTTTTTCTCCATACCCGGGCACTTCGTACCGAAGGAGTCGATTGGAAATTGGAAAAGGGCTCATTCGATTGGAAATTGGAATGGCTAGTGCCCTTTTTAATAGTTGAAAGTGATTGGAGGGCAACTAGCCGCCCCCCCACGCCCACCATTCCCTCAAACACATCCAATCAAAATTTTGAGATAGCCATTTTGTTCAGCGTATTTGATTTCCAGATAGAAAATATCTTTTTGAGGAGGACACTCCCCCACAACCATCCGGGCAAGGGTATTAAGCTCTGCCCTTGGGGTATGTAATGCTTTCATAGACGGCGTTGTCGTATAAACTTCAAAACAGGATCATTCCATTGGAAACTCGAAGGGCTAGAATCTTTTTTAATAGTCGAAAGTGATTGGAGGGCAACTAGCCCCACATCCCACGCCCATCATTCCGCCGAAAACATCCAATCAAAATTTTGAGATAGCCATTTTGTTCAGCGTAGTTGATTTCCAGATAGAAAATATGTTTTGGAGGAGGAAACTCCCCCACAACCCTCAGGGCAAGGGTTTTAAGTTATGCCCTGGGGGCATATAAGGCTTTTATAGAAGACGTTGTCGTAGAAACTTCAAAATAGGCTTATTCGATTGGAAATTCAAAGGGCTAGTACCCTTTTAAATAATCGAAAGTGAGTGGATGGCAACTAGCCCCCCCCCCCACGCCTATCATTTCTCCAAACACATCCAATCAAAATTTTAGATAGCCATTTTGTTCAGCGTAGTTGATTTCCAGATAGAAAATATGTTTTTGAGGAGGACACCCCCCCCACAACCCTCAGGGCAAGGGTTTTATGTTATGCCCTGGGGGCACATAAGGTTTTTATAGAAGACATTGTCGTAGAATCTTTAAAACAGGCTCATTCGATTGGAAATTCAAAGAGCTAGTGCACTCTACAATAGTTGAAAGTGATTCGAGGGCAACTATTCCTCCCAAGCCCATCATTTCTCCAACCACATACAATCAAAATTTTGAGATAGTCATTTTGTTCAGCGTAGTTGATTTCCATATAGAAAATATGTTTTTGAGGAGGACACTCCCTCACAACCCTCAGGGTAAGGGTTTTAAGTAATGGCCTGTGGGTATATAAGGTTTTTATAGAAGGCGTTGTCGTAGAAACTTCAAAACAGGCTAATTCGATTGGAAATTCATAGGGCTAGTAACCTTTTTAATAGTGGAAAGGGATTGGAGGTCAACTAGCCCCCCCGCCACGTCCATCATTCCCCCAGACACATCCAATCAAAATTTTGAGATAGCCATTTTGTTCAGCGTACTTGATTTCCACATAGAAAATATATTAGGATATATATATAGGAGGACACTCCTCCCCAACCATCAGGGCAAGGTTTTTAAGTTATGCCCTAAGGGGAATATAAGGTTTTTATAGAAGGCGTTGTCGTAGAAACTTCAAAATAGGCTCATTCGATTGGAAATTCAAAGGGCTAGTGCTCTTTTTAATAGTCGAAAGGGATGGGAAGGCAACTAGCCCCCCACGCCCTTCATTCCCCCAAACACATCCAATAAAAATTTTGAGATAGCCATTTTGTTAAGCGTAGTTGATTTCTAGATATAAAATATATTTTTGAGGAGGACACTCCCCTACATCCCTTAGGGCAAGGGTTTTAAGTTATGTCCTGGGGGTATATAAGGTTTTTAAAGAAGGCATTGTCGTAGAGACTTCAATAAAAGCTCATTCGAATGTAAATTCAATGGGCTAGTGCCCTTTTTTATAGTAAAAAGTGATTGGAGGGCAACTAGCCCCCCCCCCCCGCTCCCATCATTCCCCCAAACACATCCAATAAAAATTTTGAGATAACCATTTTGTTCAGGGTAGTTGATTTCCAGATGGAAAACATGTTTTAGAGGAGGACACTCCCCCACAACCCTCAGGGCTTGGATTATAAGTTATGACCTGGGGGCATATAAGGTTTTTATTGAAATCTTCGTCGTAGAAACTTGAAAAAGGGCTCATTCGATTTGAAATTCAAAGGACTAGTACCCTTTTTAATAGTCAAAAGTGATTTGAGGGCAACTAACCTCCCTCTCATGCCCACCTTTTCCCCAAACACATCCAATCAAAATTTTTAGATAGCCATTTTATTTAACGTAGTTGAAAGTTTTGGAAATAAGGTCTATAAGGATGACAACCCCTCCCCCCACAGCCCTCAGGGCAAGGGTTGTAAGTTATGCCCTGGGGGCATATAAAGTTTTTTATTGAAATCGTTGTCGTAGAAACTTCAAAAGGGCTCATTCAATTGGAAATTGAAAGGGCTAGTGCCTTTTTTAAGAGTTGAAAGAGATTGGATAGCGATTAACGCCCCTCTCACGCCCACAATTTTTCCGAACACATCGAATTAAAATTTTGAGATACTCATTTTTTTTCAACGTAGTTGAAAGTTCTGGAAATTTTGTCTTTTAGGATGATAACACCCTCAGAGCCCTCAGTGCAAGGGTTGTAAGTTATGCCCTGGGGGCATATAAAGTATTTATTGAAAGCGTTGTCATAGAAACTTCAAAAGGGCTTATTCGATTGGAAATTCAAAGAGCTAGCACCCTTTTTAATAGTCAAACGTGATTGGAGGGCGACTAGCCCCCCCCCCCTCCCTCCCCAAGCCCATTATTCCCCCAAACACATCCAATCAAAATTTTGAGATAGCCATTTTGTTCAGCGTAGTTGATTTCCAAATAGAAAATATATTGTTGAGGAGGAAACTCCCCCAAAACCCTCAGGGCAAGGGTTTTAAGTTATGCCCTGGATGCATATAAGCCTTTTAAAGAAGGCGTTGTCATAGAAACTGCACAAAAATCTCATTCGATTGGAAAATCAAAGGTTTAGTGCCCTTTTTAAAAACCGAAAGTGATTGGAGGGCAACTAGCCCCCCCCTCCCCCCACCCCCATCATTCCCCCAAACACATCAAATAAAAAATTGGAGATAGCCATTTTGTTAAGCGTTGTTGATTTCCAGATAGAAAATATATTTTTGAGGAGGACACTCCCCCAGAACCCTCAGGGTAAGGATTATAAGTTATGCCCTGGGGGCATATAAGGTTTTTATTGAAATCTTTGTCGTAGAAGCTTGAAAAAGGGCTCATTCGATCTGAAATTCAAAGGGATTTGACGCTTTTTAATAGTCGAAAGTGATTTGAGGGCAACTAACCCCCCTCTCACGCCCACCTTTTCCCCAAACATATACAATCAAAATTTTTAGATAGGCATTTCATTCAACGTTGTTGAAAATTTTGGAAATTGGGTCTTTAAGGATGACAACCCTTCCCCCCACAGTCCTGCAAACTGAAAAAAATATACATTTTTTTACTTTTATAAATTTAATAAATAAAATAATTTTAACATTTTGATTAATAAATATCAGTATATTTATATTAAACTGACAATGCACATTCATTTGTATTTTTTCAGTAAAGTGCAAACTTTGTTCTGGCCTTGGGAAGGCATAGGGGTTTTGCGCCCAATTCATGTTAATTTCTGCTCGTTTTGAGTTTGACTCGGTTATTTATTGTAATTTCTGTTCGGTTTGGGTTTCACTTATTTATCGATGCTGATTTGTGGTAGTTTCATGCTTGGTAGATTATTTGATTTTATTTTTGCTGATATTTTTTTAATGGAGTTCATTACTTTTCTTACAAAAACTTATTTTGTGGAAAAAGTTTTTTAAATTAATTGTCATACAAACAAGGATCGGCTCAATGCTGTCAATACTGCTTTTTTATTTCAAAATGTTTATTGATATGGAATTAATTAAAAAGTTAAAAAAAAGTTGTTCAAAGAAAACTAAAGACCAAATTAAACTTAAGATGAGCAGAAATACAAACTTACAATAATCGAAACTCAAAAGGACAGAAAATATTAACAAAGAATAAAGGAAACACAAAACAAACTCAAATTAAATATAGTATCATAACAAACAAATATTCAAAATATATTACACATATTTTATTTTGTACGTATTACATTATTGAAAATAATATTAAAACTACGGCTAAATAAAATCTTGAACTGATGAGCTTTCATCAAGTAATATGATTATACCTAAAATATTCAGTTTAATTCATTAGTTTTTCGAAGACTCTTCAAGACACATAATTAAGTTTTCATTACAAACAAGATTTTGGCTACTGCCCGCTTCCCAAACCGCGAAAGTTTAAGTTTACAGACCTTGATATAAAAATTAAAAACCTTGAAATAAAAAAAAGACACAATTTTGGTCAGTTTCGATGCCATATCTATGCATGCCTCATGTGATATTAGAAAGTGTGAACTTGCTCTTCAAAAGAAACTAAAAGGTAATATTGACAAGATAGACCATAAAACACTAGATATCGTAACCGTTATGCGTCTTGTTCGCCTTTGCAATAGATCTTCCATGTATTTTCGGTACAATAATCAATTTTACACCAAGTTATAGGTCTTTCAATGGCCACGAGCCTTTCACCTTTTTTGGCCACTTTTAATATGAAATTTATTGAAACCTCCGCTTTGCATACTTTTCCTCTGAAACACCGTTTCTGGGGCCAGAATGTCGATGATGTTATTTTTTGTGGGATAATGAAGAGATGGCACTTAGCACCTTTTTGAATCATCTTAACACTTTGGATTCTAGCCCTCAGTTCATTTTGGAGTTAGAATATAATCATAAACTGCCTTTTCTAGACGCCTTAATCTTCAATAAATCTCTCAGCCTTGAGTTTTAGATTTATAGAAAAATTACACATAATAATAGGTATTTGTATTTTTCTTCCAATCAGTCTTCTTTCAAAAAAAGGGGAGTAGTTATATCTTTGGTTGATCGTGTCATAAGAAGAAGCTCATATAGTCCCAAAACTGAATTATCTGAAAGAAGGACATTTTTTTGCAGTGGATATCCCATAAAGTTAGAAGGACACAGGGCTTACTGAAAACATTGGGTGAAAGAATGGCAGTGCAGGTAGGGATGGGGTTGGAATTAGAACATCTAATGAGCACAGCAATTGGCCACCAGCTTCATGGGCTATAAAACATTTGGTTGGTCTGTATTTAAGAGCACAGATCTTCATAATCAAAACCATCTAGATTGAAATGGGATATACCTCCCAAAACCCTTCAGGATGTTTTACAGTATGAAAGCTAAGGGGAAATATTTTCCTACCAACCGAGCTGTGATTTAAATGGTGACAGTTGCTCGTACAGTTGCTCGAAAAAAAAACTACTATTAATTTTGATAATTATTTTTGTTAGGAATACATAGCTGTTTGATATTTGAACTATTATGCAAGGGTTCTGAAATACCAGAGTGATTTCGTTTCAACCAGATTTCTACTTCTCTTGATGAATAACAAATAAGACTAGCGTCCAGGCAGCAACTTGCAAAGTTTCTAACTCGTGAATAGGCCAAAATCTGCTGTAAATTAAAGCTGGGATTGGATAAAGACTGATCAAAACAAAAAATTTTGTTGTCCATAATGATCTTGCCAGCATTGTTCTGCTGCTGCTATTTTTTTGCCCCCACCTCTGCCGATCTTCCCTTATTGGCACAGCTCTGGGGTTTAGCTGTATAATAGAAATCTGAAGAAAAAACAAGGCAGCGTCATTCGGCCAGGGGGGGCTGGCACCCCCTCTGCCCCCCCTCTTATTGGCACCCATGATAGCTATCCTGTGGTAAATGTGCTTTTTTACTTCATCTGCCTCCCTGAAAACTGGCGTGAGACCTTTAGCGGGGGGCAATAATGAAAGTGTTATTAAGCAAAATGAAATTATATAGACTGTTCTAGACGTGTTGTGTCAAGGCTGAACCAAAGGTCCCACATTTTTTTCGACTGAGGAACTGTGTTCCAACAACCTCTCCCCTAATTGTTGCTGGATTCTTCCAATATAGAAACAACCGAAAGAACAGGGAACCCTATAAACACCAATGCCCAAAATGGAGCCGGTGCTATTTGCCACCGTTGATAAAGCTCTGTAATTTATTAGAATCAACCATTTAATTATTCCGTATCAATAAACATTTTGAAATGAAAAAGCAGTACTGACAGCATTGAGCCGATCCTTGTTTGTACGACAATTAATTTAAAAAACTTTTTCCACAAAATAAGTATTTCAAAGAAAAGTAAAGAACTCTATTACACAAAAAATGAGCAAAAATAAAATCAAATAATCTACCAAGCGTGAAGCTACCACAAATCAGCATCGAAAAATAAATGAAACCCAAAACGAACAGAAATTACAATGAATAACCGATTCAAACTAAAAACAAGCAGAAATTAACATGCGCAAAACCCCTATGCCTTCCCAAGGCCAGAACAAAATTTGCACTTTACTGAAAAAATACAAATGAATGTGTATTGTCAGTTTAATATACAAATACTGATATTTAGTAATCAAAATGTTAAAATTAATTGATTTATTAAAGCTATAAAAGTAAAAAAAATTATAGCTTATTTTTTTAGTAAAGTGCAAATTTTTTTCTGGCCCTGGGAAGGCATAGGGGTTTTCCGCTCAACTTATGCTAATTTGATGTTAATTCATGTTAATTTCCAATTCATGTTAATTTCTGCTCATTTTGAGTTTGACTCAGTTATTTATTGTAATTTCTGTTCGTTTTGGGTTTCATTTATTTATCGATGCTGGTTTGTGGTAGTTTCACGCTCGGTAGATTATTTGATTTTATTTTTGCTCATTTTTGTTTAATGGAGTTTTTTACTTTCCTTTGAAAAACTTATTTTGTGGAAAAAGTTTTTCAAATTAATTTCTGTTCGTTTTATATTGACATAATCTTTTCAGGGAAAAAGAAAATAATACTTTAAATCTTTTCGTTTTTCAAGACTTTATAGTTTGGCCTTCTATTTGCTTACTGAAGAAAAATTTTCAGCAATTTTTAATAACATGCACTATTTTAAAAATATAGACACAAGTAGCAGTGTTTAATTCAGTTTCATACCTCCTCTAGTTGACCTGAAATGGAAAACTTGATACCATTCGCAAAAACAATCTGTTTACTTTCTTTGATAGCTTGGATACACTTACGCTATTTGTATTTGGTTAAATTTTAAGAGCAGAAATGGGAGGGTTGGCGTTTGAGATTGGGCGTCGGAGGGTAGGAGTGGAAGGGGAATTAGTTGCCCTCAAATCACTTTTGACAAATCACATTAAAAAGGGCATAGGCCCTTTCTATTTTCAATCGAATGAGCCGTTTTCGAAGTTCCCACGACAACTCCTTCGATACGAAGTGCCATGATCTAATAAACAACAACAACAAAAAATAATACATTATACCCACTTCGATCTTCACTATAAAATGTCATGCCTTTCAATCACTTTCGACTATTAAAAAGGGCACTAGGCCTTTCGATTTCCAATCGAATGAGCCCTTTTGGACACCTTATATGCTCCCAGGGCATAAATTACACACCTTATCCTAAGGTCTGTTAGGGTGAGTAGAATGCTTATAATGAATTTGCCTACAGCTCTATACCTTTTCAAAGAGAGTCAGAACTCCCTCACACAGTTTCACGTGCACATTGCAAAAAAGAATGCAAAAACCTATAAAGTGATTAAACACGTTTTGATACTACATGCTATTTGCTTATGTCCCCTTGGTACCTTTCCAAACAAAGTGATAAAAAAAACATGTCTAGCAACTTCGTTCATCTTGATAGTGTATAAGGTTTGAAACCTACGCCTGAGACACTACAGTTTGACATGCACATTGCAAAAAAGCGAGCAGTATGAACGGGGATTCCCCACACAAGTTTGTTTCAAGTCCAAGTTTATCAACCAGACTGTTTTTTGAGCCAAGATCTGTTTTTTAGGGGTCCAATCAGAGACATTGGAGGTTGTTCAATATACGATAACTCGACCGGTGATTGGTTACAAATAAAAGACGTGATTTTTTATTCGTCCTTGAGATTTTGTATAAAATGCTCATACCTTACAATTAAATTTTCATTATGATTTAACATACTATGGATAGTACACTAAATATTATTGACATTGAAGTTATGGATACATCAATTTACAATGTGAGTACAGTTTACTTAATTTCTTAATTTATTTCCAAATAAAATCATTTTACCACCCCACTAGTAAATTCAAATTTCAGGGGGACATAGCCCCCCCTCCCCTCCAACAATACAAACCCTACAATATGATAAGTATACTCGCAAGAAAACTTAAAGTACGCTCTTTTTTCCACTATGTAAACCTACATCCCCCCTCCTATGTCTACGAGTTTATTTCATTAGTTTTAGTTATTTCGTTCAAAAATGTCCCTTTTCCCATTATAAAAAATCTTTTTTCTGGTCTAAAACCACATGTGTTTATAATTACAGAAAGGGTCCTTTTTGGAAGCAAACTTCGCACGCTCGTGTTATCACATATTAATAGCACATGTTTATGGATAGCAGCAAAGGTTTTCCTGGACAAAGAGAGAAATTGTATTCTGGTCTAATTAGACGAGAGATATTCTATCTTCAATTGTATTCCATGATTAAGAGGGTTTTATAAAAATATAAGGCAGGGGAGGGGAGCAATGTATCAATTCTAACACTTTCGTTGCGAGGTGAAAAAACAAACTATTTCGTCACATGGAAAGTATGGGGGAGGGAGGGGGGAATTCTTTGTGCAGACTTATTTTTTCTTCTGTAAAAAAGGGGAATCGTTTTTTCCATACTAAATTTTTTCTTCTTTTTAAGGAGGAAAATTCCTACAATTACTCTCCTTCATTTTCAATTTACAACTGAAGAAATGGATAGCCTTATGCAAAATGTTGGACCTAATGTTTCCGGGGACATTTTTGACGATGACCTTATTATTAAGAAATTGGGTCCTCTGCAAATGAATACAAGACACGAAAATAGCGTCATATCCCCGGAACTACATGAATTTCATTCGCCAGAATTTACTCTTGGTCCCCTGCAAACACATAAGGTATATTTTAATCCTTCCGAGGAAAACACGTCTGACGGGAGTGTCATTTTAACAGACCCTGTAAATGTTCTTCATACCTACATCGATTGAATTCGAGCACTGATTGAGATTTACATTCAGAAATGGGGGGGGGGTCAGGGGAGGATTAAGGCAGCGGTAAATCAAAAAGTTTATTTACAAAAGGGGACATCTGGGGACATTTTTTATTTTCATTCAACTGGCAATCAAACTTTTTACCCAGGTCTAAATGAATTTGAGGGTAACTTTTTCAATTGGGTTAATAAATTAATATCAAATTTGGACACATTTAACGAGAGGGGGAGCGGGTCCACCAATTTATAAATTTAACACATAGATCTGAATCTTAATATAATTTAAAAGAAAATTAGTGTCTCAAAATTGGTTAGTAGTCGACAAAATAATTATCTTTGGGATGGTACAACCACGAGGGGGGTTAGAAGCTTCGAATTTGACATGGGAGTGTAATATTTTAAATGCGCTGATTTACTAACAGCCGATGAGATATTAAATTATGATTCAAGAATGAAAAATCTCGACAGACTTGCGCGTAACGGTGGAGAAAATTTCCCTAAAGTAAATTTGGATTGTTTAGGGGGGAAGTATCCAGTGTCCTTAAAAGAAATAACCATATTTAAAAAGCAAACGAAAATCTTGGGTTGGGGGTGGTTGTTCTCCAGTATGACACAGAATTTGTAAATGGGGGAAAGAATAAAAAAGGAGTTTTATAATCAGTTAGGACACCGTTAGTAGATAATGTTAAAAATTGGGTTTGTGTTATTTATGAACCCCCCAAAGATGTAAATTCCTATGGTCATTTTTTCCCCGTTAAGGCAATAAGTCGACTCTTATCCCAAGGCAAGAACAAAGGAGAATGTTACTATTGCCCCATGTGCCTTTCCTCATTTAGATCTGAGTGAACATTCACGGATCACATGAGATATTGTAAAATTCATGGCAATCAAAGAATAGAAATGCCGGCAGAAAGCAAAGATACTTTACAATTTCAAAACTTCCAAAATTCCCTGCTACAGGTTGATAAAGTATGTTTGGATTGTGAATCAAGACTGGTAGATGTATCAGACCCATCAAGGCTAAATATAGCCAAGGAACACAAATTAGTTGCGTGTTGCTGTGCGCATGCCCATCGCGATTCCAATGATGAAATGCAGCTGGAAGAGTTTTCTTGGCTATGGATCAGGAGGGTAACATGGAGAAGTTATTGGTGTCTTTAAAAAAAACGGCGAATGGTGCAATTTCGCGATTGCGTCACCAACTACCCAATGTCATTATCAGATAAGGAGCAACGGGCACTAGAAAAGGGGACAATTTGTTCGGTTTGAAGGAGTGCTCTTGCCCCAAAAGACGCAGTCCAGGATCATAATCATCTTATTGACCCTAATTCAATGGGGAAAAGTAACTTTCGGGGGTGGGCTCACAATTCATGTAATTTAAAAATTAAACAGCAACTTTTTCTTCCAGTTCTTACGTATATCTCTAACTCCAATATGAAATATTTTCTACCAGCAATGGCGAATCTTCAAAGAAATTGAAAAGTGTATGATACTCTGGTGATAGATACCATTTTCTACAAAACTATTGCTAAATCGTCGGAAGAGCATCCTGGTTCGAGCGTTCTGTGGAAATTTGTTGAAGACGACGTTGAGTACATGAATAAAATTCCCTTTTTAGATTCCTACAGTTATTCCCCAAATCATTGAGTGAATTAATTCAAGTGCAGAAAAATGATGACAGCTGCAACGCTTTCCCCCTTCTCAAGCAACAATTTCCAAATGATTTATATGATTTGCTGACGGTCAAGGGCATATATCCTTATGATTATTATTGTTCCATGTCGAGATTTGCCGAGGAAACTATTCCCTCGATTGAATTGTTTTACAATAGTCTACAGGTTTGTAAGTTCACGCCTGATAAATACAGTTTTTCCAAAAAAGTGTGGGCAGAGGGAGGATGTAAAAATGGCTTTGACTACTGCAAGCTGTATTTGTCGAGTTATTTTTTAACTTTGTTAGACATTAAAATTAAAAATACGGACAAAATCTATGGGGAATTTAATCTTGATTTAGGATATTATTTTTTATCTCCTAATCTGGTAATGGACCTCATCCTAAAAATTAGCGGGGAAAAAATAGGGCTAATCACCGACATCGATCAGCACCTGTTCATCGATGGGTCAATGAGGGGTGGATACGTTTTTCACGGGGATCGTATCCTGGAAACTGATCCAACTGGAGAGAAGATGGGGGCAGAATCGGATGCAGTTTTCCTTGATATGAATTTTCTCTACCCCTCGGCCATGTGCCATTACGTGCTACCCTTCGAGGACTATAAATGGCTCAATGAACCTCAAGCTCTCCATTTCCCCAATATTGACTGTGCCGAGGAGAATATGCCGGTTGGAGGGTTTTTTGAAATTGATGGGGAGATATCAGTTGAGCTTCACGATTCAGTAAAGGATTTTGTTTTCCCGTGCATTAATAGACCTGTGATTAGGGACTCTTTGAGCCCTTGCAATAGGCGTTTAGTCGAGCTCGAAGGATTGCATTGGTCACCTTCAAAAAAAACTTATTGCTGACCTTCTGCCGAAAAAAAATATTGTTGTGCGTCATGTGGCTTTAAAATGGATGTGCAACAACGGTTTCAACGCAACACAGATTCATAGAGCCCTCAAGTTTAGTCAAAAACCCTATCTGAAAACGTTTGTTGACACTTTTGTCAAGAAACATTCTGAAGCGCAAACGAAAGCCGAAAAAGAAATTTATAAGCTCATTTTGAATTCGGCTTTTGTTAAAATTTGCGAGAGTGTTCGCAATAGAAATCGTTGTGACGTCATGACCGATCCCGAACAATTTGGTCGAATTATTTCCGATACAAATTGCACTTCCTTCACGATCACTGGTCCAGACATGGTACTATTGAATAGAAAAAAAAAGACGCATTGTCCTGAATAAAAATATTCCTGCAGGCAGTGCGATCTTGGAGATCGCACTCAGAAAGCTCATCTTGGAATTCTACTACAATGTGGCTAGGCTACAGTGGCCGGAGAAGGGGCAAGTAGAGGTCTGCTACGGGGATACAGATTCTCTACTGCTAAAAGTAAAAACTCCAAATCTACTTGATGATTTGGCGCACAATGAAATCATCAGATCGCGGATGGACTACACCAATTGGAGTGGGCTTTACTCAGAGCTAGTGAAACGTCGGGTGCCAAATCAGCTTTTATTTTTTAAATTAGAAACGGTAAGCGACATGATTTCCCGTGGTATGTTTGTAAGTCCGAAGGTGTAATTTATACAGACAAACGACGAGGAAATCAAGAAACGTTGCAAAGGAGTACCCACGTGCCATGTGGATAAGAATTTTGACATGGACATCTATAGGAATTGTATTGTTGAAAATACAATTCCACGAGCCAAATTGCTGGCAATTCATTCCCTCAACTAAAGGAACTTTACTGTAAATGTAGAAAAAATGCCATGAGTACATTTCAAACAAGGTCTATGTTTGTCAAGACGGTGTGACTACCCTCCCCCTGGGACACTATTTAACTTCCGACCGAGCCGAATGTGTTAGCCATAGGGAAAGTCTCGGTTTGAGTAAAGTCCAATAAATTTTTCCCAAAACCTTGGGGGGGGAGCCTCGTGGCCTTGGGGGGGGGGGGGGGGGGGCTCGCGTCCCGAGGGGGGGGTGGCCTTCAGCGGGGGTGAACCGCCACTACCAAAGTTATCTTTTTTTTACTTAGAGCAGATTTTTTTTGTGCTTTTGTAAATATACATGTTTCATTGAAAAAAAGTTATATTATTTTAAGTGCTTTTTCTTTTGCATTTTTTATAAATAAATTTAAAAATTGTATTTTTCTTTGTTTTCTGTAAAGTGCTGTTTATAATATAAGAAATACGATTCTTTATTTATTTTTCTCTTGAACAGACTGGTAGTAATAGGGGAAATTAATTAGTCATTAGACAACTATAGTCTACAGTTAGTTGTCCAGGTGAACTGTTGAAGGGAACATGTATCAATTTAAAACACCATTCAGATCGTTTCTGTGTGGGCCGTCAATGTCGGCAAAACAACACTCTTAACTAAAATAATTAAAAATTGTGATAAAATGTTTGTGGAAAAGCCGAAAAAAATCTACTATTGTTACAGTATTTGGCAGGAGTCATTCGATAAAATAAAATCAATTGCCACGATGGGATTGGTGCAGATACAATTCATACAGGGACCTGTTTTCAACATTATTGAACCGAACTCTTGGCTGATTATTGACGATCTGGCTGGATCTATTGAACAATGGTCCCAGGAAATGCTGCAATTATTCAATGTTCTCTCTCATCATGAAGAGATTTCAATTACTCTGGTTCAGAACAATCTCTTTCATCAGAGCAAATGTATGCGAACACTTTCATTGAACTGCACCTACTATATCATCTACAGAGTTGTTCGTGATTCTAGCTCCCTAATAACCCTCAATAAACAAATCTATCCAGGTGCCCCCAAATTTCTGCTCTCAGCGTACAGTCAGGCAACTAATATACCCTACGGTTGCATACTTTTGGATCTTAATAAAAATGAACCCTAGGTTCTGTGTGTTCCATAAGATATTTTTGACCATGAAATTACAGTATATCTTCATTTGAGAACCGGAAGTACCTAAATATTGCTAAACAGACACTGAAGAAACAACATTAATATGGCTATTTATTTTCAGTTTTAGACGTTTCAGCGCTTTAGATAGGGAAAGTCATGCTCATGTTTCGTGATAATGGTGATTTCATTAATCTGATATATGAACTTTTTTAAAATTTAACCGAGGGCAATGTTCAACTGCCAGAAGTAGTTAAGCAACAGGCAAAGAAACATCGTCCCATTTTACGTATATTGGCCTGAAAAAACAAAGGAAATAGTTTTAAAAAGAAATGACTTCTTCAGGCGGGCGGTAGCTTTTTCCCGCTTCTATTGCCAATTATTGCACGACCTGTAAAATGTTTTCTCTAGCGAGAATGGCCAAACCCTATAAATTGACTCCAATAGAACTCGCTCTCTCACCCGTGGAACACTTTGAGGGCAATCTGAGTAAATTCATTGACAACGAGAATATTGAGGACGATAAAAAACTGCTTTTACTTCAAGATGCACTTTGCCGAGAGGACAAATATAAGCCCTATCGTGCGAAGGCTAGTGATATTGATTACAAAAAAGAAACATCTTCTCAAGAGTCTGCTGCTGCTGCTGCTGCTGGAACACAATTAAAGGAGGAGGAACTGAATTCAATTGTATCGAAAATTGGAAATCTAATGCCCCACCCAAATCTTTAAAAAAGTACACGACTCATAACTTATCTCATGAAAAGTGATCAAGATCATATTCAAATTGATAGCAATGTGAAAGAGATTATAATTCAAGCCAAAAGCTATAATTTATTTGATTTAATTTATGATATGGTTACAAATCGTAAAGGACTATTATCATTTGACACTCATCTATACACCTTTATATATAAACTAACCTCTCTCAAAAATCTTATTCTTAAAGAAGCAATTCTAAAAAAATTAAATAAGCATATTCCCTTGTGAACACCATTCAAATATGAACTTGAAGAAGAAGAAGAAGATTCTAAATCAACTTTTGAAAATATAATCATCCCTAGTAGACACTTGAAACTAAGGAGCAGCAACAGTACAGCACTGATAGCTAGAAAAAAGTGAAGACGTATCAAGTCAACGTCATCACCACCATCACCACCAACCACCAGTATACAAAAGGGTAACGGACGTTACACTAAACGTTTACATTCAAAATGGTTGAAGTTCTGAAACGTGTTTATGAAAATATTCGTGGAGTGGGGAGTTTAAGTTCCCCCACCACTCTTTCCAAAGTCACTGGTGTTCACGGTAAAAGTGTACAAGACTATATACAAAATGAATCAAGTTACATTCTGCATAGAAATCATAGACTTCGTGCTAATCAATATCGAAAAACTAAAGCCTTTTACCCCTTGCATATAATGTAAGTAGATCACTTAACTCTGGATCAGATTTAAAGACATCACAATACACCTCAAAGGTATATTTTTCTTACGATCAGTATTTTTAGTTACTTGTCATATGTCATTTCATTGCAACCGAAGAGAGATGTTGAAGTTGCTCGAGCCATAAAAAGCATTCTCGAACAGGTATCGTATAAGAAAATTCAAAAGGATCACGTTAGTGAATTTGTTAATCCCCATGTTGCAAAAGTACTAGCGAAATATAATACACTACTCTATCACAGTCATAGCCCTATAACGGCTGCAATGGCCGAACGATTGATAAGAACTATTCGACTTTTAATTTCAAGATATTGCACATTGAAAAATACATCTGCTTTTATTCATGATTTAGATACAATCATTTTAATTTATAATCAACGACCTTATCGATCATTGTCAAACTCAATCCCAAAATAAGTTCATCATTTTGATCATGATACAATTAACACTTTTCGTAAAAAATATTACAATGAAACGATTGTCAAGAAGAAAAAATTCAATGTTGGTGATACTGTTCGAATCAACAGGACAGCAAATGTTTTTGAAAAGGGTAATTACTTTTGGTCCACAGAACTTTTTAAAGTGGCGAAAATCCTAGACACTAAACCAATAACTTATCGTTTGCGTGGTACCAAAGATGAAGAGATTCTCGGCGGCTTTTATGACTAGGAACTACAAAAATTTAAAAAAAATAGTGAAATCTATCAAATTGAAAAGATATTAAAGCCTCGTACTCAAGGGGTAGGAAACAGTTACTTGTTCGGTGGCTAGGATACATCTCTGATTTTGATTCTTGGATCAGTGTTGAAGATATTGACAATTCACAATGATTTCTATGTAACATTTATTCCCAACGTTTCCAATACTCTCTACAATGACTTGACTAAGACAAGTGGTTCTCGGGCAATGATCTATCCCGCCATTAAGTTTTACGGCGCATATAAAGTGGCTTGTTTCGGCTGTATTCTAAAAAATGCCTATGACATCCTGAGAATGGATCGTGTATATAATATAAATGATATACCATTTGATTGGTCACTCTTCGCTGAATATGATTGGGTTGAAGCACTTAAATCCAGCAAATATCAACATGCCAAATTATAATATAATGAATTTGGTTGTATCAGAGATATATGTCATACAATGAATAGGAAAATCTCTTATCGTAGGAACGGCACATTCCATTTTAATTGTTCATTGGAACACGATAGGATTTGCATTACTTCACCTGTTGACAGTGAAATAATTATTCTCAATGATAATCTGAGAGACGTTCTTGGCTTTAAACAGAATATGATCAATACGGAAAAGTGCTGGCACTGTTTACGGGATGGATCAAGTTATTTTTGCTTATTATCCACCTGGTTTTGCCTCGGACTCTTGCATATTTCTTTGTGCATCTTTTGTGGAAACATCGAGAGTTGGTAATTCAAATGTCCCCCTCCTACGTGTTCTTGAACGAAAAACAACCCATGAACTAGTTCAGCACTATACTATAAAGCATCTTCAGTATGTTCCTGTAAACACTTCTTATTTGGAACTCTGTCAGTTAACTCTAAAATGTGAGTTGGGTGATCATCAAGCATAAGCAAAAGCTTTAGATGCAACTACAGGTCATTTTTAACCCAGGGTTTACCACAGCAGCACCTGTAATTGTTGTTGAGCGAAGTTAACTTATCCGCCCTGATGACAACGGTCGAGCCGATGATCTGATTTAGTAACAAACGTGCAATACCCTAGACCGCCGCAGGGGACGTGCTACAATATCTGTCTATGATCTATGTAGCTGGTATGCTAAATTTTTTTATTCTGCACTACCCCTTGCCAGAAAATATCTTGTACCTGCTGCATCAAATTTTGCTGCCTCCACACTACAGGACTGGGGGTCGGGCAAGAATTTCAAGGAGAGTGTTAAGGAAAATATTAGGTCTTCAGCAAGAGCCGTTGGTGAGCAATGAAAACCTCGGCAAAATGGGGAGGGGTTGAAAAGGATGCGTGCACGTCATTCACTCATCAGTCTCTACCCAGGTGGGAATTGAAGGACATCAACAAGGACTTTGAGGAATAAAACAAGGAAGGCCAATAAGAAGAAAAAAAAAGAGTGTTAAATCAAAGAAGGATTTCTTCTCTTCAGATGACTTATCTCCCTCACGAGGAATCACACCCATCAATCAGTTCCTCATTGAATCTGTTCAATGCTGAAAATGTTGATGTCAGTGTCAAGTATGGCTATTATGAACAATTTCATCCCCAACAACCCCTCTCGGAAAATATACACTTTCAAATATTTTCCAATGAAGACTATTTCATTGATTTGTCATCAACATATATTGATTTAAATTTTGCGCTGAAGAAAAAGTCAGATAATACAACTCCAACTGTTGTCGACGGTCTCTCCTACGAGAACTGTATTCTACAAAACCTATTCAAACAAATTAATTTTTTTATTAATGGGACATGGGTGATGACTAGAAATAACTTATCCAAGTATGCGATCTAGATAAAATTTATGATGAAGACGACAAGGGCCTATAAGGAGAAGATAGGACAATCTTTAGGCTATAACTATCGAACAGATGTTGATACTGACGGTGATTTGACTACTGCAGTGAGCCAGGAGTATCATCTGGTTGGAAAATTAAATCATGAGATATTCAACATATCTCAGTGGTTACCCCCCAATGTCAAGATTGACATAAAGTTGCAACTGGCCCCATCGAATTTCATTTTGAGAAAAACCGTTCCTGCAGCATCCGATGCAAATGTCATTATCACATCGGCAATCCTCCACGTTCGAAAACAACAGGTTCTGAGCTCTGTCGCATTGGCAGTTGAAAAGCTAAGAGCCAATGGCAACAACATTAAACTTCTTGTCCCCCTTACGATCACCAATCAACGTCACATTGCCTCCGGCTCTCTTAGCTATACCGATTCTTCATTTATCTATGGAGAAATCCCATTAAAATTGGTTTTGGCCTTTGTGAAGAGTGGCAGTGCCGTTGGATCCTAGACTGAATCCCCCCATGATTTTAATTTTTTCGGTCTATCTAGCCTTGTGTGCAAAGTGAATTGTTTTCCCCGATAAACTCTATCTTTTGAAAACAAATCCTATAGAACTCTGTACGAGTTGACCATGCAATCCTTAGATCATGACTCTCAACTATTTGAAAATGGAATAACCGATTCAATGTTTTCAAAAAATCATGGTGTAATTGTTTTGGATTTGTCGGGGACTCAGGATATGACCATATTACGAACAGGGAATGTACGTTTAGAGTGTACATTTCCCGATGCTTTGATGAGCGTATCGAGCTAATATCATCTAGTCAATTTGAAACCTATTGGGAGATTACACCCAACGGCAGTGTTCTACTAGACCTAGCATCTTGAACAAAAACCAAATAATCAACGTATTTAGTATGGATCCATACATGTCCCAGTACAAGTCCTATTGCATACCATCGGACTTCATCGAAAAATTCCAAGTGTTAACAATACCCTAATCATTGTTAATAGCAGTCCATTGACTTTGAAGACCGGCTATTGGCTATGCATCTTTAAACAGCGAAGAATATTGAATTTTTTGATCCTCTTGGCCTGTTGTATAAATTCTACACTCCATACATCAGCAACTTTATTGAAAGCAGTGGGAAAACTATTATTCAAAATCAACGAAGAGTACAGGATTTAACGACTAAGACATGTGGCTTTCATGCACTAGGGGAGAATGGGGCGAACTTGGACACTTTTTAGTTTTCCAAGCATAACTAGGTACTGGATTGACATAAAACAATTTAGTGTGGGTCGTTAGAAAGGTAAAAGTCTGGCAAATAATGGTGAATTTTTTCAGATTTTTAAGGATCACCCTGAAGCGTGAGTACCATGAGAGTAGGACCTTGTCAAGTGTCCAGTTTCGCCCCGTACACGGGGTGAAATTGGACAGGCGTGGGGCGACCTTGGACAAGACAGTTTTAAGCAGTTAAACTTTATCCAAATACAGAATATTCGTGTAAAATGATACATAATCACTCAAAATCATATGAAAACTCAAAATCGCATAAAAAAATCAGCCAGGAACATTGCACGGGCATCCGGGTTTCAACTAGAATTGTCATTTTAAAGCGTACATCGAAAGATCACAACCAAAAACAAGCCCCTGAACTGCACGACTGGTTCCACCAGCTGAAGAGGGGACATGAAGCTTCAGTTCTATGTCGGTAACGTCTATCTCAGCAATATTGGGAAGCTGAGGAAACATGAATTTGTCCCCTTGTTTCCGAAGAAAGTTAACCCTCGCAAACTGGTTTTCTACAACATCAAGAACTTCGCCAACATAATACACAAGGGCTTTCTTCTTTCCATACTCGAACTTGACAAGAACAAAGTCTCCGGCTTGAATGTCCTTGTCTATGTCATCCTTATCAGCCTCCTGGGGGTGCAGAGAATCGTCAGATGAATTGTCGTCAAGTTCAATGTCATCACCACTACTTTCCACTGGAGATTCAATTTGCTTTCTTTTCATGGCAGTGGGCTGCTTGGCCTGCTTGGGTATAGGATTTTTACTCTGCTTTCCTTTCTCTATCATGCTTCAGCTTTTAAATAATGTTTTATGGGTGTTTTGGTAAGAATACAAGTTCGACCGTGCGTTCTTGTAGTCCTTCTGGGCTGTGTCATATCTGCTGTTGGATAGGGTCTTACCGCTTCAGGAGTCTGTTTTTCTAGCTAGCTTTAGGGACAAGACTGTGGAGGAGAGAGGGAGGGTCTTGGCTCTATATCGAGTAACGAATCGTCCGGGGGTGGATGATTTGTCACCTCAGCAGGTAGAAAGTCTACCTCAGAAAATACACTTCTGTTGAAGGGCCAAATTCCAGCTTTCGTGAAACCAACTGTTATATTTTCCGGGTTGAACTTGCAAAGGAATGGTTCTTTCCTGAGCTGGGCAGTCTCGTGAATCGTAATTCGTTGACCTGGATGGATCTGCAACCAAGTGTTCAGTGATTCTCTCATCGCAAACTTGAATGGTCCGTAGACAGAGACGTCCACTGGCTGTAAGCGGTGGGAACAATGGGGAGGAAAGGTCAGGAGGTGGGCCGAATTGTCTTTGCACAGCCGCACTATTTCCACCAAGACATGGCTAGTGTGGTTGTCAAATAGCAATAGTACAGAGTCTTCTTTTAATGAATTCACAAGATTGATGAAGTGCTTAATAGATGCAACAGAATTGATGGAGGTCATCAAACCACGAGGGCGAGAAGGCCCGAGACATCCTCGGGGGTCTTTTAAACAAACCTGGTCAATCAATTAAGCCTTGGGGCATAAAACCATGAGGAGACGAGCGTAACCTGTTGCTGTAATAGAAACGAGCATTATAGAATTTTACCGACATTCTGCTGTCACAGCCTGGAACACATGCTTCGATCCTGCTCGTGTAATTACTTAAGGAGCTGGTAATAGATTAAGAAGCCAAGTCTCATCACAGTTCCAAATACGGTTTGGTGGGAACTTGAATTTTTCGTAGAGTTTCTGCAGGTTGTCAAAGAACAGATTCACAACCACTGAATTGAAGCCAGCAGCCCTTGCCTGGCTGGTATTTTCAGGCTTACGAATAGATAGCTCTGGGTTTCGTTTCATAAAGCCTGAGAACCAGTCAACCCCAGCTATGTCCTCTCGCACCCAGCTCTCCGGCGTTTCGATGCCAATCAATTTGCCCCATTCAAAGGCAAGTTTCCTCGCTTCTTTCGGAGTGAGGCCGTGATTCATCAGCTGACATTTTAGGAGATACTCTACAAACTCTTTTTCTTGTTAGTTTGAGAAAACAGTTTTTCTCTTCAGGTTGGATGGGCTTGGGCGACCTGGGGGTGTAACTGGATTCGCTCGAGGTTCTTCAGTAACTCCTTGTCGATTTTTCAGAGCATAGGTGACGGTTGATTTCTTCAGTCCATAGGTTTTTGCGGCATTTCTAATAGATAGTCTACGCTCTAAGACTGTATTCACTGCCTGCTCCATGGATTCGCCATCTGGTAGATCGTGTTTCCTGATGTAGTTGCGAACCATTGTCCAACTAGAAAGAACAAACAGTAAATGCACGGGAAATAACCTGGAAATAGCTTTAAGAAGCAATGATATGAACCGGGTCCCTCCTTACTTACAGTTCGTTACCATGAATTGTTTGATCATGTAATTAAAAAAAAATTATATTATAAATTAATTTTTTTTTTTTTTTAATTAACGGCTTTTGTGATTAAGGGGTCATTCTTAAAGCATTGGAACAAAATTTGAACTTTAGCGTAGAGTGAGGTATTGACTAGGGGGTGAACCCCCTAAAATACGTAATAAAAATATACGAATATAGTTTGTTACGTGAGTGAATTCATAAGTTACGTCAGAACAAAATTTCGAGAAAGCC
The DNA here is from genome assembly GCF_049724085.1 of Artemia sp. Qi Xiang Cuo. NCBI lineage: Eukaryota > Metazoa > Arthropoda > Branchiopoda > Anostraca > Artemiidae > Artemia > Artemia sp. Qi Xiang Cuo. Next base: position 4,003,349 of record NC_142803.1, read on the forward strand.
ATTTAGCCAAAAAATAAATAAAATTGATATACAAATTTTGTTTGAATTATTCATGTACGATGACCCAAAATTGAAGCTGCATTAATTCAAAAACGTCCTGAAATTAAATTACAAAAGACTAGTTTTTTTAACTGAAAGTAAGGAGCGTAATTAAAACTTAAAACGAACAGAAATTATTCCGTATATGAAAGGTGTTTTCCCCTCTTTAAAGCCACCCACTTAGAGCTAAAAATTTTGATTTTTTAAGAAAATATAGTTGTGAGAACGAGTCAAAATTTAGCGTAGTAAAGAGTGAGGCGTTGAGGAGGGGATATACTGAATAATTTCTGTTTTTTTTAAGTTTTAATGTTGCTCCTTTCATTAAGCTAATGAAACAGCCAACTTAACCTCATTGTATTGTGAGAAAAAAAAACACATCTACACACAAGCAACGCCATCTACCATCATCGATCAAACTCCAAATATTAGTTAAGAAATTCTCTAAAAATTGCCTCCAAAGAGGCAAAGACATTCTCTAAAATGATAAACAAAAACAGCATGGGGTGAAGTTGGACACACTGGGCGACCTTGGACAGTGTCCAAAGTCGCCCCTGAATTTCTGTCCAATCTCGCCCCTATCGAACCAATTTTAGAAAATGGCGTCCTGAAAAAGAAGTACTCGGAATAGACAAATCACACTCAGGGCATAGATAGAGGATGTATCTAGCAACTGTACAACATCAACAACAAAGAAAAACTACCACCTTTTGTTACCGCAAATCGAACTGATGTTGCGACTCCCAGATTTTTTTTAAGCATCTAAAAACTTTCTTACCTCTTATCCTGGTGTTAACAGTTCCGTTAGATTTCAAACTTCCCGCCAATGTAGACACACATAAGTCCCATCTACCCTATTTTTTGTGGATCGATAGAAGCAATAGGCTAGTTGTCAGGTTCGACGTCCAAGTTTGCCCCTGTCCAATTTCACCCCGTTCTCCCCTACTCTTTTTCATGTTCAGATGTCGTGGCTATACCTACAAACAGTTTCTCGACATCTACGTTGACTTACCTCGATGGAACGACTTTCTAGTGGAAAATATTCTTACAAGCGTGTTTAATATTGATTTTAGTGCCATACGAATAAAATTTTCACAAAATGTTTTTTAGATTGCTTATTATTTAAAATAATGTATGTACATGATAAAAATTACTTTCCTAATCTTTAGATTTTATTTTCTACTAGGTATTTGTCGATAACAACTAATGCAGGTAGATTATCCGAATTCACAGTATACTGATCCTGATGTGCTGCAATGTCAGGCTCGTATTTTCTACTGTAAAGTGTAACTTCACTCTTGTCATATCTCTTTGTATAGTCAATGACACTCTTCTCATTCATTCTATAGAATTCACATGTTTCAATTTGTTTATTTGAAGTAATGTCACAAACAGTGTCCTCAAGTGACGAATCACATTGCGTCACAGCAAAATAAAAATCAGTGGGCTTATAATCATAGTAGCCATTGTCTTCACAACGATGACATGGAAACCAAATTCTTTTGTTGCTCCAACAGTTGTATCGCTGACCCGGCTCCTCCTCCCAGAACAATCTAAATCCACGACAATACCAATCTCGTAGCAATAAACTAAAATCACGCTTAGGATTCTTTCCAATCATACCGGGGTATGTATTCTCCCATTGATTACATTTATCATAGTGGCAATTGGAGCATAAGTGCCCTCTAGGATGAGAGTCACACACCTCTTCAAGACAGGAATTACAACCTTTAATTTGTACAGCATATCCTTTATGCACTTTACACGGGTTGCATAATCTACACTTTTCATCATACTCATCGATCATTGTGCAATTCTCACATGATGACCAGCTGCCCAGTGTGTACATACATAGTGGACACGTATGGAACATTTTTTCATGTGTTAACACTCTCACTGCCACAATGAAACTGAGCTACCAACAAAAACAAATTGAGAGAAAGAGAGAGAGGAGTAAATCATCCTTTAACTCCATCTTTCTCTGATTGGTCCTAAAAAAAACATAGGTGTTGGCTCAAATACTAGTCTGGTTGAAAAACATAAAGTTGAAACAAAGTTGAGTGGGGAATCCCTGTTCATACTGCTCGCTTTTTTTTGCAATGTTTAGGTACCAGTGGGGAATCCCCGCTCGTTTGGAAAGGTACCAAGGGGACATAAGACAAGCAAATAGCATGTAGTTTCAAAACGTGTTTAATCACTTTATAGGTTTTTGCAGGCTTTTTTGCAATGTGCACGTGAAACTGTGTGAGGGAGTTCTGACTCTCTTTGAAAAGGTGTAGAGCTGTAGGCAAATTCATTATAAGCATTCTACTAGGGTGGCTGTCATCCTCTAAGACCAAATTTCCAGAACTTTCAACTACGTTAAACAATATGGCTATCTCAAAATTTTGATTGGATGTGTTTGGGGAAATGGTGGGCGTGAGAGGGGTGTTAGTCGCCTTCCAACCACTTTCGACTATTAAAAAGGGCACAAGCCACTCCAATTTCCAATTGAATGACCGCTTTTTGAAGTTTTTACGACAACTTCTTCGACACGAAGTGCCCTGCTCTAAAGGAAAAAATTAATAAATAATAAATTGTTTCAACATCGTTCTTATATGCCCCCAGAGCATAACTTAAAACCCTTGCCCTGAGGGTTGTGGGGGAGTGTCCTCCTCTTTACTTAGTCCCCGTTGTCCCTGTTCTTTACTTAGGCAGCACAATCCTGCTGCCTATGATTTATACAATAAATTTCTATATAAATCTTATAAGCCCCCAGGGCATAACTTAAACCCCTTCCACTGAGGGCTATGGGGGGGGGGTTATCATCCTGAAAGATCGAATTTCCAGAAACTTTAACTTCGTTGAACAAAATGGATATCTCAAAATTTTGATTGGATGTGTTTCGGAAAATAAAATGGTGGGCGTGAGAGGGGCGTTAGTCGCATTCCAATCACTTTCAATTATTAAAAAAGGCACTAGCCCTTTAAATTTCCAATTGAATGACCTCTTTTGAAGTTTCTAGGACAACACTTTCAATAAAAGCTTTATATGCCCCAGGGCATAACTTACAGCCCTTGCCCTGATGGTTGTGAGGGGGGGGGGGGATTGTCATCCTTAAAGACCTAATTTCCAAAAATTTCAACTACGTTGAATAAAAGCTATCTAAAAATTTTGATTAGATGTGCTTAGAGAAAAGGTAGGCGTGAGAGGGGGGTTAGTTTCCCTCAAATCACTTTTGACTATTAAAAAGGGTAGTAACCCTTTGAATTTCCAATCGAATGAGCCCTTTTTAAAGTTTCTACGACAAAGATTTTGATAAAAACCTTATATGCCCGCATGGCATAACTTATAATCCTTGCCCTGAGGGTTGTGGGGGAGTGTCCTCCTAGAAAATATATTTTCTATCTGGAAATCAACTATGCGGAACAAAATGGCTATCTCAAAATTTTTATTGCATGTGTTTGGGGGAATGATGGGTGGGGGGAGGGCGCTAGCTGCCCTCCAATCACTTTCGACTATTAAAAAGGCCACTAGTCCTTTGAATTTCCTATCGAATGAGCTTTTTTTGAAGTTTCTATGGCAACACCTTCTTTAAAAACCTTATATGCCCCCAGGGCATACCTTAAAACCCTTGCCCTGAGGGCTGTGGTGGAGTATCCTCCGCAAAAACATATTTTCTATTTGGAAATCAACTACGCTTAACAAAATGGCTATCTCAAAATTTTGATTGGATGTGTTGGGGGAAATGATGGGTGGGGGGGGGGGCTATTTGCTCTCCAATCACATTCGACTATTGAAAAGGGCACTAGCCCTTTGAATTTCCAATCGAATGAGCCTTTTTTGAAGTTTCTACAACAACGCCTTCTATAAGAACCAAATATGCCCCGAGGGCATAACTTAAAACCCTTGCCCTGAGGGTTGTGGGGGAGTGTCCTCCTCAAAAACATATTTTTATCTGGAAATCAACTACTCTGAACAAAATGGCTATCTCAAAATTTTGATTGGATGTGTTTGGGGGAATGATAGGCGATGGGGGGGGGGGCTAGTTGCCCTCCAATCCCTTTCAAATATTAAAAAGGGCACTAGAACTCCCAATTTCCAATCGAATGAGCCCCTTTTGAAGTTTCTACGACGACCCTTATTTGAAGTTCCCAGCTCTAAAGGAAAAAAAATAATAGGTTGTGGGGGAGTGTCCTACTCAAAAACATATTTTTTATTCGGAAATCAACTACACTGAACAAAATTGGTATCTCAAAATTTTGATTGGATGTGTTTGGGGTAATGATGGGTGGGGGGCTAGTTCCCCTCCAATCACTTTCGACTATTGAAAAGGGTACTAGCTCTTTAAATTTCCAATCGAATGAGCCTTTTTTGAAGTTTCTACAACAACGCCTTCAATAAGAACCATATATGCCCCCAGGGCATAACTTAAAACCCTTGCCCTGAGGGTTGTGGGGGAGTGTCCTACACTCCCCCTTTGCTCTTTGGGGAAATTTTGGGCGTGGCGGGTGGCTAGTTGCCCTCCAATCACTTTAGACTATTAAAAAGGGCATTAGCCCTTTGAATTTCTAATCGAACGAGCCTTTTTTGAAGTTTTTACGGCAAAGCCTTGTATAAAAACCTTCTATGCCCCCAGGGCATAACTTAAAGCCCTTACCCTGAGGGTTGTGTGGGGGAGTGTCCTCCTCAAAAACATATTTTCTATCTGGAAATCAACTACGCTGAACAAATGGCTATCTCAAAATTTTGATTGAATGTGTCTGGGGAAACGTTTGGCGTGGGGGGTGGCTAGTTGCCCTCCAATCACTTTTGACTATTGAAAAGGGCACTAGCCCTTTGAATTTCCAATCCGATGAGCCTTTTTTGAAGTTTCTGCAACAGCGCCTTCTATAAGAATCATATATGCCCCCAGGGCATAACTTAAAACCCTTGCCCTAAGGGTTATGGGGGAGTGTCCTCTTCAAAAACATATTTTCCATCTGGAAATCATTTACTCTGAACAAAATTGCTATCTCAAAATTTTGATTGGATGTGTTAGGGGGAATGATGGAATGTTGACTATTAAAAAGGGCATTAGAACTCCCAATTTCCAATCGAATGAGCCCCTTTTGAAGTTTCTACGACGACCCTTTCCAAGTGAAGTGCCCAGCTCTAAAGGAAAAAAATAATAGGTTGTGGGGGAGTGTCCTCCTCAAAAACATATTTTCTATCTGGAAATCAACTACTCTGAACAAAATGGCTATCTCAAAATTTTGATTGGATGTGTTTGGGGGAATGATGGTCGTGGGAGCGGGGGGCTAGTTGCCCTCCAATCACTTTCGACTATTAAAAAGGGCACTAGAACTCTCAATTTTCAATCGAATGAGCCCATTTTGAAGTTTCTACGACGACCCCTTCCATATGAAGTCCCCAGCTCTAAAGGAAAAAAAATAATAAATTGTACACTGTGCTAACATCGTTCTTATATTCCCTCAAGGCATAACTTAAGACCCTTGCCCCGTGGGTTGTGGGAGAATGTCCTCCTCAAAACATATTTTCTAACTGGAAATCAACTACGTTGAACAAAATGGATATCTCAAAATTTTGATTGGATGTGTTTGGGGAAATTTGGAGCGTGGCGGGCGGCTAGTTGCCCTCCAATCACTTTCGACTATTAAAAAGGGCATTAGCTCTTTGAATTTCCAATCAAATGAGCCTTTTTTGAAGTTGCTACACCAGCGCCTTCTGTAAAAACCTTATATATCCCCAGGGCATAACCTAAAACCCTTACCCTGAGGGTTGTGTGGGGGAGTGTCCTCCTCAAAAACAAATTTTCTATCTGGAAATCAACTACGCTGAACAAAATGGTTATCTCAAAATTTTGATTGGATGTGTTTGGGGAGAAGATGGACGGGGGGGTTATGGCTAGTTGATCTCCAATCACTTTCGACTATTGAAAAGGGCACTAGTCCTTTGAATTTCCAATCGAATGATCTTTTTTGAAGTTTCTACAACAACGCCTTCTATAAGAACCATATAGGCCCCCAGGGAATAACTTAAAACCCTTGCCCTGAGGGTTGTGGGGGAGTTTCCTCCTCAAAAACATATTTTCTATCTGTAAATCAACTACTCTGAACAAAATGGCTATCTCAAAATTTTGATTGGATGTGTTTGGGGAATGATGGGTGAGGGGGGGGATAGTTGCCCTCCAATCCCTTTCGACTATTAAAAAGGGCACTAGAACTCCCAATTTCCAATCGAATGAGCCCCTTTTGAAGTTTCTACGACAACCCTTTCCATATGAAGTTCCCAGCTCTAAAGGAAAAAAATAATAGGTTGTGGGGAAGTGTCCGCCTCAAAAACATATTTTCTATCTGGAAATCAACTACGCTGAACAAAATAGTTATCTCAAAATTTTGATTGGATGTGTTTGGGGAAATGATTGGCGGGGGGGCTAGTTCCCCTCCAATCACTTTCGACTATTAAAAAGGGCACTAGCCATTTGAATTTCCAATCGAATGAGCCTATTTTGAAGTTTCTACAACAACGCCTTCTATAAGAACCATGTATGCCCCCAGGGCATAACTTAAAACCCTTGCCCTGAGGGTTGTGGGGAAGTGTCCTCCTCAAAAACATATTTTCTATGTGGAAATCAACTACTCTGAACAACATGGCTATCTCAAAATTTGTATTGGATATGTTTGGGGGAATGATTGGCTCGGGGGGGCTAGTTGCCCTCCAATGCCTTTCGACCATTAAAAAGGGCACTAGAACTCCCAATTCCCAATCGAATGAGCCCCTTTTGAAGTTTCTACGACGACCCCTTCCATATGAAGTTCCCAACTCTAAAGGAAAAAAATAATAAATAGTGCATTGTGCCAACATCGTTCTTATATGCCCTTAAGGCATAACTTAAAACCCTTGCTCCGAGGGTTGTGTGGGGGAGTGTTCTCCTCAAAAATATATTTTCTATCTGGAAATCAACTACGCTGAACAAAATGGTTATCTCAAAATTTTGATTGAATGTGTTTGAGGAAATTTTGGGCGTGGCGGGGGGCTAGTTGCCCTCCAATCACTTTCGACTATTAAAAAGGGCATTAGCCCTTTGAATTTCTAATTGAATGAGCCTTTTTTGAAGTTTCTACGACAACACCTTGTATAAAAACCTTATATGCCCCCAGGGCATAACTTAAAACCCTTGCCCTGTGGGTGGTTTGGGAGAGTCTCCTTTTCAAAAACCTATTTTCTATCTTGAAATCAACTACGTTGAACAAAATGGCTATATAAGAATTTCTATTGGTTGTGTTTCGGGGAATGATGGGCGTGGCCTGGGGGCTAGTTACCCTCCAATCCCTTTCGACTATTAAAAAGGGCACTAGCCCTTTGAATTTCCAATCCAATGAGCCCTTTTTGAAGTTTCTGCAAAGCGCCTTTTATAAGAATCATATATGCCCCCAGGGCATAAATTAAAACCCTTGCCCTGAGGGTTGTGGGGGAGTGTCCTCCTCAAAAACATATTTTCTATCTGGAAATCATTTACTCTGAACAAAATTGCTATCTCAAAAGTTTGAATGGATGTGTTTGGTGGAATGATGGGCATGGGGGGGGGGCTATTTGCCCTCAAATCCCTTTTGACTATTAAAAAGGGCACTAGAACTCCCAATTTCCAATCGAATGAGCCCCTTTTGAAGTTTCTACGACGACCCCTTCCTAGTGAAGTGCCCAGCTCTAAAGGAAAAAAATAATAGGTTATGGGGGAGTATCCTCCTCAAAAACATATTTTCTATCTGGAAATCAACTACTCTGAACAAAATGGCTATCTCAAAATTTTGATTGGATGTGTTTGGGGGAATGATGGGCGGGGGGGGGGGGCTAGTTGCCCTCCAATCACTTTCAACTATTCAAAAGAGCACTAGAACTCTCAATTTTCAATCGAATGAGCCCCTTTTGAAGTTTCTACGACGGCCCCTTCCATATGAAGTGCCCAGCTCTAAAGGAAAAAAAAAATAAATTGTACACTATGCTAACATCGTTCTTATATTCCCTCAAGGCATAACTTAAGACCCTTGCCCTGAGGGTTATGGCGGAGTGTCCTCCTCAAGACATATTTTCTATCCGGAAATCAACTACGCTGAACAAAATGGCTATCGCAGAATTTTGATTGGATGTGTTTGGGGAAATTTTGAGCGTGGCGGGCGGCTAGTTGCCCTCCAATCACTATCGACTATTCAAAAGGGCATTAGCTCTTTGAATTTCCAATCGAATGAGCTTTTTTTGAAGTTTCTACACCAACGCCTTCTGTAAAAACCTTATATACCCCCAGGGCATAACTTAAAACCCTTACCCTGAGGGTTGTGTGGGGGAATGTCCTCCTCAAAAACATATATTCTATCTGGAAATCAACTACGCTGAACAAAATGGCTATCTCAAAATTTTGATTGAATGTGTTTCGGGGAATGATGGGCGTGGGCGGGGGGGCTAGTTGCACTCCAATCACTTTCGACTATTAAAAAGGGTACTAGCCCTTCGAATTTCCAATCGAATGAGCCTGTTTTGAAGTTTCTACGACAACGCCTTCTATAAAAACCTTATATGCCCCCAGGGCATAACTTAAAACTCTTGTCCTGAGGGTTGTGGGGGAGTGTCCTACTCAAAAACATATTTTCTATCAAGAACTCAACTACGCTGAACAAAATGGCTATCTTAAAATTTTTATTGGATGTGTTGGGGGTATTGAGGGGCGTGGGGTGGGGGGGCTAGTTGCCCTCCAATCACTTTCGACTATTAAAAATGGGCACTATAACTCTCAATGTCCAAGCGAATGAGCCCCTTTTGAAGTTTCTACGACGACCCCTTCCATATGAAGCTCCCTGCCCTATTTGAAAAAAAATTATACATAGTACATTGTGCAAACAACCCTTGCCCCGAGGGTTTTGGAGGAGTGTCCTCCTCAAAAACATATTTTCTATCAGGAAATCAACTACACTGAATAAAATGGCTATCTCAAAATTTTATTAGATGTGTTTGGGGGAATGATCGGCGTGGGGGGGGGCTAGTTGCCCTCCAATCACTTCCAACTATTAAAAAGGGCACTAGCCACTCCAATTTCCAATCGAATGAGCCCTTTTCGAAGTTTCTACGACGACTACTTCGATACGAAGTGCCCGACTGAAGAAGAAGAAGAAAAAACACATTGTGCCCACATCATTCTTTACTTAAGCAGCGCTAGCGCGCTGTCTATGATGAAGATCCACTGTACAAAATCCGAAAAGGGTGTAAAGTAGCCTTCATATCCTCACAGAAATCTTCATTACTGATTTTTTTTTCTCGACACCAAGAGTTCTTGGGAACAAAATATTTCAGAAGATGGTTTCTGGCTTTCCTCTTTCCTTTTAAAGCTACCTTATGTTCTTTGTTTCACCGAATCTCTACCAGCTATGTTTAGGAAGGTAAGCTGGTTTGGGTCTGAGAACAGTTTAAATACTGATCTTGCCGCCCACTCATGAGAAACTTTTGAAGTTTGAGGTGCAATGTCTTCTTCCTGGGTCAGCTATTTGTAGTTTGCTATATCCAGTTCTTAGAGTTGATTAAAGTTCGCCTTCCTTTATTTAAACTTTAAGATTTGATCCAAAATTATACTATGATCTGTAAGCTTCTTTCTGTCTGAATCATAGACAACATGTATTAATACAGACATATAAGTGCCTTATCTTCCAATAATAAAAAAAAAGTGTCGGGTGTCCGGGTGCCTTGGTTATACATGATAACGTTAGTATGTGCTAAAAGCCGCAGAAACTAAGGATAGACAAGCTACTTCTAATAGCAACAACTCACCGCAGCACCAGGCCACCCAAGGCCAACACAGCTATGGATGCTCCTCCGTTCCAATCTCTTCAAAGCCCCTTTTTTTACAATATCCCGGGAAAATCCCATTTCCCCTAGATTTTTCTTTATGACACCCTCCCGCCCCAACCGTGGACAACCTGATTTCCGTTTAGCGTTAGACGGTTGGCCAAAAAGAACAATCTGTTGCCTTTCATCCGTAGAACGTGCCCTAGCCACCTCAACCTTTTTTTCATTATTGCACTAGAAGGTAGGGTTGACCTACACTTTTCGTAGAATTTACTGTTTGAAATACGGTCAGTCAGCCAAGTACCCAAACCAGTATGTTGATAATTTGTCTGGGAAAAATTTTGCAAATTTTTATCAATTTTTTGGATTGCAGAACCATGGATCGCAGAATCCATTCAGAACCATGTTGGACCACTGTCATCAATGTAACCTCCAATAATCTTATTTTGGTTTGCAAATTTATCCCACCCATTCCCATAAAGGGGGGGGCAAGCACCATCTATAGTATATTCAATGTTATTGTGGCTGAGTTTGCTTCTTAGCTGTTATCTGAAAAGTTTCTGAATTATTTTGTGGGTATTTTTCTATTGTTGTTTACCCTCTAAAGATAGATTTTTTGCTAAGTAGTGTTTGTAAGATCTTCTTTAATTATTGGAATAGGCCTGTTTTTTTAGGGAATTCTTACCAGAACCATCTTTTTCTTGCGTAGGTTGAAGCGCCATCTATAATATCAATTTTTAAAGCGTCATTTTTTATTTCATATCGTTAAGAAGTGTACTGGGAACTAGCAGAAGAGGGGAAAGAACCTCCTGCAAGTAACGTTTTGCAGCCGCCGGTAATAAGTTACCCGTAAATTGCGGGGAACAGTTGAGGGGGTCCTTACACTTCCTTTGTTCCTAGGTTCCGTCATTTAGTATTTATTCGGCCTTCGGTGCTGATTTCATGGACCGCTGGATTGCTCGCTCATAGTCCTGTTCTGAATTTTGTCCAAAACAGTATCGAAAAAGGTTTTTCTCCAGATATTATGAGGAAACATATGTCTGAATTTTTTACACTCGCTCAGGTTTCTGAAGCGAGGAGGCAAATCTTATTTTCCGTCCTGGAGAAATTCAGCCAAAGAGAGTGGGTACAAATGCTTTTATTAACAGTGTCTCTGATATTATCGATACTACCGCAAAGTTCGATACTGATGATGTTGGTCTGTCAGTCTTTGTTATCCGCCACCCTAGTGAAGTACCGCTCATTCTTACCTATGCTGTTTGAGCGTCAAGTTGCCGTGTAAACTCCTGTTTGCCCGAGTTATGGTCTTTGTCTGACTATGTGAAAACTCTTCTGTTTTGAAAAATTGGACATCCACTGTCGTTAATGCAAGAGTGTTCTGTCCTTTCAAAACCGTCCTATGCAGCTATTCTAAAAATCCACTTACTAACCTCAAAAATCTTATTGAGCGCAAAGATATCCTTGATAGACTGGATGGTGATGATGGTATCGTAAGAGTGAGATCTGATCCTATCAAGATAAGATGGTTAGTTCATAGCCAAGATAAAGCCTCAGCCGTCTCTCTCACCGCCGCTGCAACTAGTCAGCTTAATGTGTCCACTCATGTCATTAATAAAAAAGTGCTTGGTATTTTGAGTGATTAATTAAAAAAAAAACTTTCCGAAAAATAAGTTTTTCAAATAAAAGTAAAGGTCATTTTAAACTTAAGCTCAGCAGATACAAATACCTGTTAAAATTCAAACTCAAAACGACCAGAAATTACTATTAAAGAATAAATGGAACCCAAAACGAACAGAAATTAAATACAAAATCATAGCAAAGAACATACAACGAGCAATAATATAAATGAATAAATAGATCTTAAAGCGAGTAATGCTTAAATTGAATATGAAAATCAAGCTTAAAACGAAAAATAATATTTTTATATTAGAGTATAAATGAAACTTAAAACGAACAGAAATTAAATAAACAATCAATGTGAACAAACATACAATATATATTAATGTAAATGAGTAAATAAATCTTAAAACAAGTGAAACTTAAAATGAATTTGTAAATCAAGTTTGAATCGAATAAAAATAAGTACAAAAAAGAGTTTGGGTATCGCCTCACTGCAGAAGCCTAAAACCTACTGCGTTATTGGCACCTTACTGAAAACTATGTGAGTCTTGAACAGTCTTGGAAAGTATAACAAAATCAAATTGAATATTAGATATATAATGATATTAATTGTTGAAAGATCCATCAGTTCAAGATTTTTTTTTCACTGTAATTTTTATTTTGATTTTCAATGCTGTAAGAACTGGAAAAGAGTAAATTTGTAATATACGAGTAATTCGTTTCCAGTGAAGCGCCAATGGCGCTAAAGGCCTTAGGTTTTTACAGTTAAAGAAGGGGACAGTATCCAAATTTTGTTTGTAGTCAAACTATATTTGTCTTGACCAATCTTGGAAAGAGCTAATAAATTAAACTGATTATTTGATGTATAATTATATTAATTACTGAAAGCTCATCAGTTAAAAATTTTACTGTAATTTTAATACTTATTTTCAATTTTAAGTACAAAAGAAAACATTTTTAATATAATTCGTTTTCAGTAAAGCCCCAATGCTGATTTGCTAAAATCAGAGCTTATTAGTATGATTCCCGGTCTTGTTGATGGACTTAAAATTTGAATTTCCATCCGCCTTGAATAGATTGTTACACCTACAAAATCGCAGCAGTCTCTAGCCATTACTATTTTCTTTCACTAAATTTACCTAGGCTAGAATACCATCTATGCCTGTTACTACCTGGGATCCTCTTTATTTGCTAGTGTAACTGTAAATAAAATTTATCTGAGGCATTATCATCTCTGTTAATCCATTCTACAGGAATGTATACTATGATAATTGACGACATGCTCTTCTTAGTCATAAAACCAGCGATTAGTATTCTATTATTAATTTCTTCCCAGCCTAAACAAGAATCAGCAACTTCATTATTCATCATGAGTCCTACACCTTTTTTATGTACCCCTTCTCTCTTTCCTGAATAAACAAATTCTATATAGTCTTATTTTCTTCCTCCTGCTTGTGGGATATGGGTTTCTGAAATTCTTAATAAGTCCTAATAAGTTAAAATGTCAATACTATAGTTAATTTTTTTTTTTTAATTGTAACATTCCAAGTTACAATCTTCATATTCTTTAAATCATTGAAATTGTTTTGACCGTAGGAAAAGCAATGGTTCCGGATACCAGTGCAGGACGGGGACTAACCCATCTTCTTAAGTCTACGCTGAAGCGCTTAAGCCGGCTGACAATGGGACAGCTAAAAGTCATGGGGACCTCCACTATGAATTGAGGCTTTGTGTAATCCTTAACCCATATTGGTCACAACATGGTTTTCAACACTTGGCATTGCTGTTCTATCAACAAGAGTCGAAAACCTGCAACGACAATCTTAAATCAATTTTTAACAAGCAACCAATTCATTGTAATCAATAAGGTTATTTAAGTTCGATATCTGTATTACATACATTGTTTTCTGTGGATTAGATAACTTTCTAAAACAACCTTTTCCAAATATAGATGGCGTATTGAGAAGATGAATTCAAAATCTTGGAACCTGATAATACATAGGGGCCCACACTGCAGGGCCAAGGAAAGGAACTTAGTAGTCAACGTGTGTAGTTAATACTATATAATTTCTTATAAAGTAACTAGATGTTTAGCGGTAAAATTATACTTTCACTATCTTGGAAAGGGGCTAGTTTCGGAATACGAAACTTTCAGGGATGGATCAGGCTAGTTTATCCAGGGAAGGTATTTTGAAGCACATACCTCCGCTCTTTCTCCCTTTAGAGACGTCTGCCCGTCTCTAAAGGGCCTTATAGGCGTCTCTAAAGGGCCTTGATGTCATATAGGGGGGGGGGGGGGCTGAAATGAATTTAAGCCCCCCCCCTGTATAATCTATACCCAACCTAACCCTGAATTGGCATATATAGGGGGGGGGGATGAAATTCATTTCCAATAGAAATGCTTATTGTATTTGTAATCAGCATTAAAAAAGGCATCAAATGGTGTATTCACTTTAGTCCTAACTCAATAATATGATTTGGTAGATATTGACCCCATAGTGAAACCTTGTAAACTAGATCTGCTGAAATAAAGTACAACAAAACTGTTTTCAGCTTCATAACTTTGTTCAATCCCAGTCTATAAGGTTTTAAAAATATGCAAATATATTTTCTAAATTTTTGACAAATATATTGATTAGGCTTCAAATTCTACTCAAATAATGAGAATTGTATTTTCAGAACTAAGGCCTAAGAAAATGGGGAATTTTTTTGCAAATCATATTATTGACTTATGAATGAAGTAAACATACCACTTGATGCCTTTTTTATGCTCTTTCTAAATATAATAATTATTTTTGTTGAAAATGAATTTTACCCCCGCCCCTATATATACCAATTCAGAGTATATATTTGCATATTAGGGGGATGGGGGTGAATTTTATTTCTGATTTAAATGGTAGGTAAGTTTAAACTTTACCCCCACCCCCCTAATGTGCAAATAAATACCCTGAATTTGTATATAGGCTAGGGGTGGGGGTGAAATACATTTGCAACAGAAGGGATCTTTATATTTGGAAATAGCATGAAAAAGTCAACGAGGGGCATATTTACTTTGTTTGTAAGTCAAAATATGATTTGCAAAGAATTTACCAGAAAATGAAACTGATTATAGAAAATTAAGGTAAAATATTGCTTTGTCAAAATTTCAATAGGTTATAGACCTGTCAAGTTGGCAAATTTCTAAGACTTAGAAGTCTGAAAAGGGCTAACATAGAAGATTGACAAAACCTTCCCAGGGAATATTTTTGGCCCTGGATTCATTACTGAAAGTTTCAAAGGATTCATTAGTGGATTCATTACTGAAAGATGCAATTAGCCACAGAAGCAATTATTGAATTATGAAAGAGCATAAAAAAAGGCATCAAATGATGTTTTCACTTTCATCCTAGCTAAATTAAAGAGCCACCTAGAAGTTTACCCAATTTTCAGACCTAACCCCTTTCCAAGAGTGTGAAAAGTAACTAAACGAGAATTCTACCTATTTTGCTACCACTTGTGCATAAATATTTAATAAATCAGTATATTACAAAGTTGTGAGTAATGATAGGAATTTTTGAATCAGTAGATTTTTTGTCTTGAAAAGTAGTCAAGTTAGCTGAATTAAACCTATAGGCACTCAAAACAGCCCATGGAAGCCTTAAGTTTAAGATTGCATTTCTTACAAAAAAAAAAAACAAAAAAAAGATTCAACTTATAGGCACTAAAAACAAACTTAAAGATGCTCAAAAGACCCAAGCCTTTTTTGAGATTCAGGGAGATAGGAGGGTGGATATCTCCCCCATGCCCACACATTGTATTATCCCAAAATGCATCTGATAGAAATTTTGAGATGGCCATTTGTTGTCATCAAAATCTCTTGTTGTCAAACACATCTAGTCAAAATGTTGAGATAGCCATTTTGTTCAGCATAATTGAATGGTCTGGAAATTATATATTTGAGGATGGCAACCCCCCTCAAAGCCCTCAGGGCAAGGGTTGTAAGTGCTGCCATGGGGGCATATAAGGTATATATATAGAAAAGGTGATTGTATAAACTTTTGAGGGGGCTCTTTGTATTGGTAATCAGATATTCTAGTGCCCTTTTTAAGATTCAGAGTGATTGGAGGGTGGTTATCCCCCTCCCCACATCTTGTATTTTCCTGAAATGCATCTGATAGAAATTCTGAGATGGCCATTTGTTGTTGTAGAAACTTTGAAAAGAGCTCATTCAATTGGAAATTAAAAGGGCTAGTGCCCTTTTTAATAGTTCTAAGTGATTGGAGGGTAACTAACCCCCCTCCCATGCCCACCATTTCCCCTAACATATCCAATCAAAATGTTGACATAGGCATTTAGTTAAACATAATTGGAGGGTCCAGAAATTATGTCTTTGAGGATGACACCCCCTCCACCTACAACCCTCAGGGCAAGGATTGTAAGTTATGCCCTGGGGTCTTTAATGTATCATATGGAGCACAATAGCGCTGCCTATGTAAAGAGCAATGTGGGCACAATGTATTACTAGTTTTTTTTTTTTTTTTTTTTTTTTTTGTTTTTGACCCGGACACTTTGTATTGAAAAAGTTTTAATAGAAACTTCAAAAAAGGCTAATTTGATTAGAATTTGAAAGGGCTATTAACATTTTGATAGTTAAAATTGATTGGAGGGCAACTAACCCCCCTGCCATGCACACCATTTCCCCAAACACATCCAATCAAAATTTCAAGATAGGCTAGCCATTTTGTTCAACATAGTTGAAAAATCTGGAAATTATAGATTTGAGGATGACACCCCCTTATAGCCCTCAGGGTAATTGTTGTAAGTTATGCCCTTGAGGCATATATGGTTTATCAAGGAGGCACACTTGTGCCTCTATAAAGAGGCGACCCACCACAATGTTAAGCGATTTCAGGTCCTAGAGGTCGCAGAGAGACGGCGGTAATCGCATTTTGTAGCCCAAGCTCAAACTAAGAAACTTGCAAAATTTCATCCTCCTCCAACTTTATCTTCATGGGGTAAACTGGGCTGGAAGTTTCGACCTTCCCACCACAGCCCCCCTTTAACGTTGTCCGATTGGGCTGAAATTTGGAGGTTAAGCTTTCCTAGGGCCCAGGAGCTTATCCTCGAAATTTCAGCTCAATCCGATCACTCCTTCCCTGTTTTCAAAAAACCAAATATAGCCACTTAAAATTCATCATTTCTTTTTTTTTCTTATCCATGCCTACAGGCCACAGTTGGCAACTGATCCGGGTGAATGAGGACTCATTTGAAGCAGAATTCGACCTGTTAGGACCTTTTGATATTTTCAGACCGACAAAATTATCCCCCGAATTTACATTTACGAAAAACCTCGTTTTCCTATAATAACCCATGTTAATTTTTCCCACCACAACCCCCTTTAACGTTGTCTGATCGGGCTGAAATTTAGAGGATAAGCTTTCCTGGGGCCTGGGAGCTTATCCTCGAAATTTCAGCTCAATCTGATCACTCCTTCCCTGTTTTCCAAAAACCAAATATCAAGTTTTGTGGGAATTTGCTTGCATCGAAATAAGATTCCATTTACTAAAAAACAATTACAGTTGTGTTCTTTAGTCCATCGGTTGATACTCTAGACTGTCAGGCGGAAAACCCGGGTTCGATTGACGGTCAGAGCAAATTTTTTATATACTGAATTTAAACTTTAAAAAAGAAACTCAGTTTCTTTTTTAAATTATTTGAAAAAAATTACGTTTTCTAAAGAGTTAAAGAGGCTGAGTTACCAGGTCGACCCTTAAAACGTACAGGGATTAGGAGGCACAGTTGGGGGGCTGTTAAAGAGGCTGAGTCACAAGTTCGAACCTTAAAACGTACAGGGATTAGGAGGCACCCTGTACAACGCGATTTGAGTATTCAGGAATTAAAAGCCTTAACACAAGAATGTTGAAGAGCGGGGGGTTTGGGGGCGGCAGCCCCCCAACTTTAACTCCTGACACGATCAACTAACAGTTAGTCAAGTAATAATAAGTAATAAACTGTACAAAAACGTGCAGAAATTATTTGAAAAAAACTACGTTTTCTAAAGAGTTAAAGAGGCTGAGTTACAAGGTTGAACCTTAAAACGTACAGGGATTAGGAGGTGCAGATGGGGGGCTGCCGCCACCCAACCCCCCGCTTACGTATATGAAAGGGACTGTGCCCTCCTCAACGCCTCGCTCTTTAAACTAAAGTTTGAATTTCTCACAACTCTTTTTTTAACCAGTAAAAACTTTAGCGTAAAGAGTTAGGCGTTGAGGAGGGCACAGCCCCTTTTATATACAGAAGCGGGGGTTTGGGGGGCGGCAGCCCCCCAACTGCACCTCCTAATCCCTGTACGTTTTAAGGTTCGACCTTGTAACTCAGCCTCTTTAACTCTTTAGAAAACGTAGTTTTTTTCAAATTATATAGAAAGAATGATTTTATAAACTTTAGAGGGAATGACTGGATTGCTAATCATAAGTTTTAGTGCCCTTTTTGGGAATCAGAGTGATGGGAGGTTAGACACCTCCCCCACCCACTTTGTAATTTCCTGAAATTTATCTGATAGAAATTTTGAGATGACCATATGTTGTCTTAGAAATTGAAAGGGCTAGTGCCCGTTTCAATTGTCAAAAGTGATTGGAAGGCATTTAACCCCTTTCCCATGCCCACCATTTTCCCAAACACATCCAACGAAAATTTTGAGATAGCCATTTTGTTCAATATAAATTAAAGGTATGGAAATTATGTCTTTAAGGATGACAACCCCCCAGAGCCCTCAGGGCAAAGGTTGTAAGCTGTGTGCTGGGGGCATATAAGGTATATAAAAAGGGGGATCATATAAACTTCAGAGGGGATTTTTGAATTGGTTATCAGAAGCTCTTGTGCCCTTTTTAAGATTCAGAGTGATCAGAGGGGAGATACCCCCCACCCCCAAACACCTAGTTTATTCACAAAATGTATCTGATAGAAATTTTGAGATGGCCATTTGTCGTCATAGAAACTTTGAAAAGAGCTCATTTGATTAGAAATTGAAATGACTAGTGCCTTTTTTAATAGTCAAAAGTGATTTAGGGCAACTCACCCCTCCTTCTATGACCCCAAACACATCCAATCAAAATTTTTTAGATATCCATTTTGGTCAACATAATTGAAAGGTCTGGAAATTTTGTCTTTCAAGATGACACTTCCCCTTCCCCACAGCCCTCAGGGCAAGGGTTGTAAGTTATGCCCTGGGGGCATGTGAGGTTTATATAGAAAGGGTGATCATATAAACTTCAGAAGGGGTCCATTGGATTGGTAATCAGAAGTTCTAGTGTCCCTTTCAAGATTGAGAGTGATTGAAGGGTAGATACCCCCCTAAAACTTGTATTTTCCTGAAATGTATCTGATAGAAATTTTGAGATGGCAATTTGTTGTTGTAGAAACTTCACAAAAGGCTTATTGATTTGGAAATTGAAAGGGCTAATGCATTTTTAATAGTCAAAAATGATTATAGGGAAACTACCCCCCTCCCACGCCCACCATTTTTCCAAACACATCCAATCAAAATTTTGAGATATCCATTTTGTTCAATGTAAATAAGAGGTCTGGAAATTATGTGTTTGAGAATGACCCCCCCCCCGGAGCCCTCAGGGCAAAGGCTGTAAACTTTGCCCTGGGGGAATATAAGATATAGAAAGGGTGATCATATAAACTTCAGAGGGCAATCATTGAATTGGCTACTGGAAGTTCTAGTGCCCTTTTTAAGATTCATAGTGATTGGAGGTTGGGATCAGAGGGTAGAACACCATCATTGGAGGACCCTTTATAGGAAGACAACTGCAGCAGGGCATAAGATCCAGATCTTTGGACAGTGGCCTGTGTAAAGGGATGCCTCAACACTTTCAGGGCACCTGCAAGACAGGGCATCTTGAAGTCAACTATAACCTCTTCCTAGCTAATTTGTCTACTATGGGTTGCATCCCTGTAGTAGCATAATATTTGTAGACATGAATATATGATAAGTCTGAGGTAATAGGCTTGAGATTGTCCGTGCAGGATTTTGACTCTTGTTGATAGAAGAGCATTGCTAAGTGCCGAAAACCATGTTGTGACCAAGATGGGCCAAGGATTGTGCAAACCCTCCAATCAGGTGTCCAAAAAGTTCCAAAGCTGCCAGTAGCATTCCAAAAGCTGCTGACACTTTAACAGCACAACTTTGCTCTAATCTAATCCCAAAAACAAACAGAGAATTACTACTATAGTGTAATTTGGCTGTTTTAGGCTACTAATCCTCCGTGTTCCAGCTTTCCCATTACCTGCTTAACTGTATTTACACCTTAATTGTTACCAGCCCTTTTAAGATTCTTTCAACTGACAAATAAGTAGTTTTGAGAGAATTTGGCTATTTGTGCGAGATTTGGAGAAATATTCACTTTCAGTTGAAGAGAGGTGGAGTTTGTCACAACTTGTCCACAAGGATGAAGGATATCAATGACTTAAAAATAAATTTTCACATAGCAACATTGAAAGTCAATGAGCTTTTAGTTTAAAGAAGTTTCAAAAAGCAAGAGCATGAGAGCTCACTCACAAAGTGAGATTGTATGTTACTTCTCTAAATGTGTGCTAAAGTCATTCTAATGTACTAATTGAATTTGATACCAATCTTTAAGATTGCCAATATCTTTGTCTTGAAGCATTAAAGATCAGGTTTGCATAATAGTTTTAATGAGAATATAGGACATACTGGTATTCACAAAGCAAGTGGAACACAGGGCCTTTTGGAGCTACTCCATTCTGTTATTTCACTTATGCAATGAAATTTTAGTTTTTCTGCACAATTAGTTATGCAAAAGAAATGCCACTTCTTCTGTGAACCAAAGTGAACATCCAAGGCCGCTTCGAGGTGACTAGGGGACCCTGCCACCAGATAACTAACTCATTGCAAAGAGTGTTAGAACTAACACTACTGCCACAAGCACGTCTGTCCACAATACTGCCCATATTCTCGACAACAGATTTGCATGAGGTTTTGCATATACAGCACAATAAGAGGTGAAGGAATTCGGTAATGCCATCATACATTGCTGCCTGCTGAAAAAATAAGTAAAGCTTTTGTAGTATTCTAAAAGAGGAACGCTTTGGATCTGCATTTACGCTAGAAACACAATCTAACCATGTTTTGTACTGGTCAAAAGCTGCATTTTGTGGCAAATTTTGAAAACCCTCTGAATCTGCAAGATCAACCAAGTGTCCAAGTTGATTAGATTTTCTGAACGTCAATTCAACTGAGCTGGTGCTTGTATCAAATATTTTTCCCATAATGGCAGTCCATTCATCAACTGGGTTTTACCTATTTGTGGCAACGAAAAAGCGTAATTGAGATTATTCAATAGTTTGTCTAAAAAGCTGCAAAGTTTCCAGGAAGTTGCAGCAACTGCATCTTTAGCCATTCCTCGAGAATCTCCCAACTCAGAAATCGCATTGTTATCAATCACCAAAAGTGTCCCTCGCGACATTAGGGGTTTCTGGTGTAAAAATATGGGAACTCCATGGTGTAAAAAACCTGTCGATAAGGAAGACGCTGCTTTCAAGAAGCAAGGAAGTAGCTGAGAATCAACTGGATCATCTGCTGACAGTTGTAACTTCATCTTGGCGAGATCATCAATATATTTATTCAATATATTCGTGATTTTCCATGGTAAGAGCTCCACCTTTTGGAGTGAAAGGAAAAGGCTAGTCATAATTTTGTAAATATCAATAATACCTTCTGAGCTAAGTACAAAATTGGCATGAGAGATCTTATTCAAATAATCATCTCGATTGTCACTGAGCAAGGAAAACATCAGGGGATAGTTGTCCCTGAAAGTATGATGGCTTCTTGAAACTGACACCTTGTGTCTTGGCGAGGGTTATCATTTGCTTCAAAACTTTTTCCATAACCCTACTTTAGAAACAAATTTTGGCTATAGATTTGCACATTATGGGCAAAGTAGCCTATAGTAGGTCTGCATGCAAAATGTGTTAGGGACAATTATTCTGCATATCATACAGTAAGAATTGTTTTCTGACTTCAAACTGACCAAATACTTACTGCCCCTCACCCCCTTTTGTGCAAATATATAGCCTCGTGTCGCTTGTCTTTTCTTGTCTCGTGCTAAGCTTAAAGAAACTAATAAAGAAACCGGTTTGTTCTCAAGTTCTAAACAGCGTAAACTTGAGTGAGTGGCGCATAATGCACAAGTACCAAAATTTCTTCTCCCTATGGAAATTAAAAAAATAAAACTCAAATAAAATGCTTAAATTTGGAAAGCCTTATTTTCCATTTGGGGTATTTTCCTGGGGGGACTTTTTTCCGCAGGGGGGATTTTCCACGGGGAGGGGGGGGTTAAACGCTTAGAATCTTAACACCTGGTAGAAAAAAAGAAAATCAAAAACAAAAACAGCTCTTTTTTGTTTTGTAGTTGCTTCAGTTTTGGTTTCTGTTGGGTTGAGGTACTAAGTTCATTACCACAAACGGTTTGATCAATCTTCTAACACAGATATCAGGTAACAGAGTAAGAAAGAAAGACCAACTGTTCATAAAAATTAAGTCTGAAAATAATGCATTCACTTAATTAGCAACTTTCCTAGACCATAAAAAGATCCAAGACTGCATTTGAACCACTCAATCAAGTATGGACGCCCGCCAAAAATCTTGCAGGGGGAGGGCACCAGAATAGCAATGGCGAGCGGAGGAGGAGGAGGGGAATACATTTGAAGATAACAGGTTATATGCAAAATAAAATTCTCAAGGAAAAAAGAAAAGTACTTAATTTTTACATACCAAATGAAGCAAAATTCAAAAAAAAATTAAATAGTGAAGATTCCTGGCAAAAAGATCAATTCCTTTAAGTTGCACTTATGTATTATACCACCAACACTCAATAAGGGAAGTTAGGTTAATCCTAATGAAAAATACCAAAAAATGATGAAATTAAATACTTTAGGAACAAATTTGGGCTGTATATTTGCACATTGGGGGGGGGATTGTAGCCTAAACTAAACTAACCTACCCAACCCTCCCCCCACCCTCTACCCCGAATGTACAAATATATAGCCCATATTATATAATTCTAATGTATTCTGTCACCTGCTACTTGTTTTCTACTGAGCATGAGCTACCTGTTCCTTAATGCAGACAGATAAAACTGGTTTGGTCTCGAGTTTTAACAGTGTAAATTTGAGTGTTGGCTGTAAAATACATAAGTACCCTTTAGTCTATCACGCATTCAATTATTATGCATTTAAGATTAATATATTATGCCCAAAACCTAGAGTAAAAGTAAATGAGACTCAAACTAAATTGCAGAAAGTAAGAGAAAAAGGTATCAAGGAGGCACACTTGTGCCTCTATAAAGAGGCGACCCACCACAATGTTAAGCGATTTCAGGTCCTAGAGGTCGCAGAGAGACGGCGGTAATTGCATTTTGTAGCCCAAGCTCAAACTAAGAAATTTGCAAAATTTCATCCTCCTCCGATTTTATCTTCATGGGGTAAACTGGGCCGGAAGTTTGGACCCTCCTACCACAGCCCCCCTTTAACGTTGTCCGATTGGGCTAAAATATATAAGTTAAGCTTTCCTAGGGCCCGGGAGCTTATCCTCGAAATTTCAGCTCAATCCGATAACTCCTTCCCTGTTTTCAAAAAACCAAATATAGCCACTTAACATTCATCTCTTTTTTTTTCTTAGCCACGCCTACAGGCCACAGTTGGCAACGGATCCGGTTGAATGAGGACTCATTCGAAGCAGAAGTCGACCTGTTAGGGCCTTTCGATATTTTCAGACCGAAAAAATTATCCCCCGAATTTACATTTACGAAAAACCTTAGTTTTTTTCAAATAATACAGATAAACAGGTTAGACATGCTATGTTATGAAAATATCTGCGCGTCAATTTTCATAACAAGGCATGTCTAACCTGTTTATGTGTATTATTTGAAAAAAAACTACGTTTTCTAAAGAGTTAAAGAGGCTGAGTTACAAGGTCAACCCTTAAAACGTACAGGGATTAGGAGGCACAGTTGGGGGGGCTGTTAAAGAGCCTGAGTCACAAGTTCGAACCTTAAAACGTACAGGGATTAGGAGGCACCCTGTACGACGTGATTTGAGTATTCAGGAATTAAAAGCCTTAAAACAAGAATGTTCAAGAGCGGGGGGTTTGGGGGGCGGCAGCCCCCAACTTCAACTCCTGACACGATCAGCTAACAGTTAGTCAAGCAATAATAAGTAATAAACTGTACAAAAACGTGCAGAAATTATTTGAAAAAAACTACGTTTTCTAAAGAGTTAAAGAGGCTGAGTTACAAGGTCGAACCTTAAAACGTACAGGGATTAGGAGGCACAGTTGGGGGGCTGCCGCCCCCAAACCCCCGCTTTCGCAGCCTTTAAATAAAAAAAAAAATTTAAACTGAAAGTAAGGAGTGACATTAAATCTTAAAACGAACAGAAATTATTCCGTATATGAAAGAGGCTGTGCCCTCCTCAACGCCTCGCTCTTTACGCTAAAGTTTTTATTGTTTAAAAAAAGAGTTGTGAGAAAGTCAAACTTTAGCGTAAAGAGCGAGGCGTTGAGGAGGGCACAGCCTCTTTCATATACGGAATAATTTCTGTTCGTTTTAAGATTTAATGTCGCTCCTTACTTTCAGTTTAAATTTTTTTTTTACTTAAAGGCTGCGAAAGCGGGGTTTGGGGGCGGCAGCCCCTCAACTGTGCCTCCTAATCCCTGTACGTTTTAAGGTTCGACCTTGTAACTCAGCCTCTTTAACTCTTTAGAAAACGTAGTTTTTTTCAAATAATCATCTTAAAGGGTCCATTTAATTTTTTTGTCAAACAATGGTAATATTTTGAAAGAGCATAAAAAAGGTTTCAAGTGGTATGTTCATCAAATTTATAGCTTGACAATGAAAATCCCCTCCCCCTTCTCTGCATAGGAACCATGCTTTCCCTTTTTCATTTTAAAATAATTTTTCAATCTAACTCCCTTGTACTTTCAGACCTTTGAAAATTAAACAGAATGGCAAAAGAAAACAAAATTTAAATTCACTGCCCAGCAGTCTAAAGTAACTCTTTGCAATCAAACAGTTCGTGGTAACGAACTGTAAGTAAGGAGCGACCCGGCTCAATGGTAACCGAAACTCTAGAAAACGGGTTTTTGATACCAATAGATACATCAAAAGAATCAGATTTAAATGCTGATTTCAAATATATAACTTTCATCAAGTTTAGAGCTACCCATCAAAAGTTACACGCCTGAGAAAATTTGGCTGATTTTCAAAAAAGGGGGGAAAGACCCCTAAAAGTTATAGAATCCTAATGAAAATCACACCGTCATATTCAGCGTATCAGAGAACCCTACTGTAGAGGTTTCGAGCTCCTATCTACAAAAATGTGGAATTTTCCATTTTTTGCCAGAAGAAAGATCACGGATGCGTGTTTATTTGTTTGTTTGTTTGTTTTTGTTCGTTTTTTCCCCAGGGGTGATCGTATCGACCCAGTGGTCCTAGAATATTGTAGGAGGGCTGATTGGAACAGTAATTAAAAGTTCTAGTACCCTTTTTAAGTGACCCAAAAAAATGGAGGGCAACTAGGCCCCCTCCCACGCTCATTTTTTCCCCAAAGTCACCCGATCAAAATTTTGAGATATCCATTTTGTTCAGTATGGACGAAAATATGATAAAAATGTCTTTTAAGATGACTTGATCCCCCAAAGTCCCCAGGGGGAGGGCTGAAAGTTATGAACTTTACTCAATGTTAACATATAGTATTGGTTATTGGGACGTATACAGACTTTTTCAGTGGAGATGTTTTCTGGGCGGGGGGGGAGGGCGCGGGGCGGGGGCTATATGGCCGGCGCGGTCCATGACGGAAGTTTGCCGGGGGGAAGGGACATTGCTATGAAGGGGGCGCCGGATTTCCCAGCATTATTAAAGAAAAAGATCAGGAATTAAATAAAAAAAAACAAGTTTTTCAACTGATCAACTGATTGTGATTAAGAGGTCATTTTTAAAGAACTGGAAAAAAAATTCGAACTATAGTTTAAAGAGCAGGGTATTGACTAGGGGGCGAACCCCCTAATATACGTGTTAAAAATTTATGAATATAGAAGTTCGTTACGTAAGTTAATTCTAAGTTACGTATATTTATTACTAATAAAAACGTTCGTAAATAAAATTAAACAAGTTTCGAGAAAGCCATTTAACCAAATATAATATGCAAATTTTGTTTTAATTATTCATGTACGGTGAGCCAAAATCAAAACCTGCATTAATTAAAAAACGTTCAAAAATTAAATAAAAAAAACAAGTTTTTTTAACTGAAAGTAAGGAACGACGTTAAAACTTAAAACGAACAGAAATTATTCCGTATATGAAGGGGGCTGTCCCCTCCTCAACGCCTCGCTCTTTACGCTAAAGTTTGACTTTCTCACAACTCTATTTTTTTAAACAATAAAAAAACTTTAGCGTAAAGAGCGAGGCGTTGAGGAGGGGACAGCCCCCTTCATATACGGAATAATTTCTGTTCGTTTTAAGTTTTAACGTCGTTCCTTACTTTCAGTTAAAAAAACTTGTTTTTTTTATTTAATCTCAAAATTAAACTGAACGTAAAACGTGTTCAAATAAAATTCTTTACTCCAGGTCACAAAAGAATTATTGATGAAATGGTATAGTCTAATAAACATTATGCCTTTACTGGCATAAGAAGAAAGGTCAGTAATTCAGTAATTCAGATGTCTGGTTTTTTATATGTATTAATAATTGAGACAAAAACTTTGGAAAGTAGTGAAAAAATAATGTCAAGTAAAGTGACAGTGGTAGTCACTAGGGGTGGATTGCCACTAGTGATGAATCACTAGGGTGGCAATCCTGAACGAAAGGAGATTTTTGGGGAAGCAGCTTTTTTTGAGAAGACAGATTTTTGGGAAATCCCCAAAAATTTGGGGATAGTCAAAGCACTGATATTTTCAGACAAAATCTGCCAACAAATTTTATTAGACAATAAAATCTGCCAAGTAGCATGCTACTATGCTACCCAACTTTTTGCATGCTGCCCCCTCCCCCCCCCCCCCAATGTGCAAATATAGGCTATAGCCCAAATTTTCTAAGTCCGATGCACTTCGATCGCCCATCACTTGTCTTTGTATGCTATGAAGCCGTTTTTTTTTAGATATAACCTAAGCCAAATTCTTGAGTGTTTTTTGTTTAATTAACAAGTACCATTAAAAACTTAATATTTGTTACATTTCCATTTTTTTGAAGTTATAAAATCCAGAGGCATTGATTCATCATGACCCAATTAGAAAAATAATTTACAAATCTTTTTAAAATTACCATATTTACATTAAGTTGTTAGTATCACTCTTGCTTAAAACTGTGTACCTCTAAACTGGACCAACTGTGACAAAATAAATATCCAGAAAAGCTCATGGGAAATATATAATTTGGGTTATATACTTAAGTGTTAGGAAGGGGGGAGTCAGGTATAGAATAATTCCAAAGCTGCTGCCTGCCAGTAGCAGAATTCAACAGACTTCCAAAAGCTGCCAACTTTCAGCAGCTTAACTTGTGTTCTGACAGCCTTTTTATGAGGAAAAATTTATTTTATATATAAAAATGGTATTTTCAGACAGAATCTGCCAACAAATTTGAAAACTGCCAAGTAGCATTGCTACTTTGCTACCCCACTTTTTGCACGGCTGCCTCCAATCAACTGGAGGTCCCAGAGAATTTTTACTGTCTGGTTCTAAGCCGGCTGAAGTGATTCTCGTAGACTTGAGAAGATGTGTTAGTCGTGTCCTACACTGCTATCTGGAACCATTGCTTTTTCTCAGGCCAAAACAATTTTAATGATTTAAAGAATATGAACATTGGAACTTGGAACATTACGACGTTAAAAAATGACTATCTTATCTTTATTTTGGCTGATGAATTCAGACGACTCGAATTGGACTTATTAGGAGTTTCAAAAACTCAGGTCCATGGGTTAGGAAGCCTGAAATTAGGTGATATGAAATTTATTTTCTCCAGCAGGAAGGATGGGGCACATAGACAGGGATTAGGGCTCATAATGAGTAAGGAAGCTGCTAAGCCTTTTTTAGGCTGGGAAGGTATTAATAATAGAATACTAATCGCTCATTTTATGACTAAAAATTTCAGGGTATCAGTTATAATAGCATATGCCCCTGTAGAACTAACTGACGGAGATACTAGTGATTCAGATGGATTTTATTCACAGTTACAAGAACAAATAGACTTGGTTCCATGGAAAACATGATAAAATAAAAGTTCGAAACAGGGATAAAATCCTTTTTAATAGACAGTGTATAATAAATTTCACAAAAAATACCAGATATTTTGGTCACATATACAGTGACCATCATCAGTAGTAAAACTGATTTACTACTGATGACGGTCACTGAATATGTGACCGAAATATCTGTTATTTTTTGTGAAATTTATTATACACTGTCTATTAAAAAGGATTTTATCCCTATTTCGAACTTTTATTTTATCGTCATGGTAAGGCAGTGTGGTCTCCGAAATTATCTATGTAGAATATGGTATTTTTATTCTGAGATTTTAACACCCAGGTCAGTAGAAATAGGGATAGAAGGTATCCTAGCCTAGGTAAATTCAGTTTTAGAAAAGAAAACAGTGATGACCATAGACTGCTGCAATTTTGTAGGTCTAGATATAACCAATACAGTATTTGGTAATAAAATGGCCAAATATTTGTCATTATTCTAATTTGGTGCCAAAAAGTGGGCTAAATATTCTATTTAGTTATTTTTCCGAGCTTTTAGTTTTTTCATAGATCATTAGCCTACTTTTATTTCTTATCTTTTATGCTCTTTGATTTTTAGGAAAGTAAATAAGTAAGTGCAGAAAAGTTGACATTTGTCTTGCAATAAACTTGGAAAACTGACAAAACACATTTTGGTAATTGTGTATTACACCAATCACACTCAAGAAGGGAAGTTAGGTTGATCATAATGAAATATACCAAAATCTGATGAAAATATCATACTTTATGTTTATCTCCGAGTGGACGCAGAAAAACCGATTTTAAACAGATCAAGAAAAACAGCGTGGTCGGTATAAGTAGAGTCCTAGATTATACTTATACCGGCGCTATACACCTTCTGAAAGAGAGTAAGTAGCCCCTCGCTTGTCAAGGTCTGATTTTCTCTAGCCTTGAGAGTTAGTAGTGCAATGACTTAGTTGCGCAATAGATTGCGCAATGGCTTTTTCTACAATTAGCTATGTCTTGATTTCTGCAAAATACTTGACTTTAATTTTAAAAAACATTTAAAATTTCCCGTTATGTGCCAGAGATAGAAATATTCAGATTTCATAAAAGTTACATCATTAGGGAACGTGAATTTTTTGTTTCTTATAACAAAGCAGAATTTTCTTACTAAAATTAGATGTAGCCTAGATAGTCCCTAAAAATATTGTAGTATATCTGCTTGGAGAACATTAAAAATCAGCTCAAAAGAAGCATCATTGAATAATTTGACAGCTTTAGAAGTTTCTGTTTTGCTTACCACCTTGATTGAAATCTTTGCCGACATAGCATGCATATTATTAATGCTGTATGTACATTGAATTGACCGCATTTGGTTTAACAACTAGAAAGAGGCTAGACAGTCTTTGTTTTGAACTACTAGCCTATTAATGACTTAGTTGGAGTTTCGAGCTACGCTTCTTATTGGTTAAAAAAAACATATGCTGATTTCCTATTGGTCGAAAATTCAAATCGAGACTCAGATTTCCAAACTTACCAGAAGCACAGTTCAAACTCTCTTTAGTACGGAAACAGTCTCTGAGGTGTTAGAAACTACTGTTGACATATTTAAGATCTCCTGTCAATTAAAAAAAATGCTTTGGAAGCTCTCTATGGTGCTGGGAAAATTTTCTTATATGCCCTTTGTCTTTGAGAGTGTCATCCGACGTTGAGACTTGTAAAACGACATTTGTGATATTGAACGTCCTTAGAACTTAGGAGCTTCATCTGTATTCTATTGAAATATTTATGTTATAGCCTGTTTCAGGTAGCCAAGTTAAAGCAGAAAATACGCATGGACTTTCAAGCTGCAGCAAAGCTTTTGCCAGTCTCTTACCTGCGAATTGCAGAGGAAGCTAAAAAGTCAGTAAGCAATAAGATTCAAGAGCTTCTTGAAAAACGGAAGTGGCCAGAAGAGGGGTGGAGCAATAGTATGGTAGAAGCATTCCTTCATGAAATAGCACTGATGGATAGCAACAATTTCCTTGGATCAGTTGGAGTTGGCGAACGAGAAGGTCGTGTTTTTTCCAAGATTGTTCAGACAAGACATTGGGGTCTATCCCACGGAATTGGAAGATCAGGTATTCATCATTATGATCTTGTTGCTTCAAATTAATGTTGTGGATAAGAATGGACGATGGAGCACAGGGGAATCCTAAGGAGTTGACAAGGAAATGACCAAGACTTTCTAACTCCATTTCTACGATTCCATTGTCCTGATAGGAACGGAGTTTATAATATTACATGTCAACTATTTTAAGAATAGACCGAGACCTTAGATTTCTCACGGAACCGCCTTGTAAAAGATAAAATGCCTTTTTAGGTTCTGTAACTTGTCCATTTTTACAGATAGTATTTGTTATTGAGAAACACGGACATAAGTTGCAGGGGAGTTTTTTGCAAGGGGGGATTGTCTAGGGGATAGAATTGATGTCTGGTTAGCAACAATTTCCTTAGATTAGTTTGATTTGGCGAACGAGAAGGTTGTGTGTTTTCCAAGATTATTTGGACTAGACATAAGGGTCTATCCCATGGAATTGAAAGATCAGGTATTCATCCTTAAAATCTTGCTGCTTAAAATAGTGTTATGGATAAGAATGCACAAAGTTGCATTGGAGAATCCTCCTCCTAGGGGTAATTTTTGTGCATAGAATCAAAACCTTTGAGTGTGTAATAAAAACGCTATCTCTCGAAACAGTGCTTTAGACCAGTAAGCTATTGAAGTGAAAACGTTGTTTTTCAAAAATTTTCCTCGTCTTTATTGAAACTTTTACGTTTTCGAGGTCTTTTGATACTTAAAAGTTAGAGCCTCGGGAGATTTAAAGGATTTGTTTACAGTATTATATTTGTGTTTCTTTTTTCCAGAATGTGTCAAATATATAGCTTTGTCATATCCTTCGTCACTTCGAGGTGATATAGACAATATGAATCAGGAGACCTCTAAATTGTTCTTCAGAAGACTACTAGACATTGTTTGCTTTTACCTTCAATAAATATTTTCAGTTACTTAAAGTACCAAGGATATCCAAAAAACTTTTTATCCCCCCCCCTGGAAACTGGTGTATTCATAAGTGAGGACAACAATTTTTCTAAGAAAAAAAATGATTTTGGTTGTTTCAAAACTATGAAAATTTTGTCAGTGTTGCCACGAAAACTGTGAAAATAAATCAGCAAAACTAATTAGTTAAATTTGACAACGCAATTACTGTATCTGTATAAAAATTAAATAAAAAAAACAAGTTTTTTTAACTGAAAGTAAGGAACGACGTTAAAACTTAAAACGAACAGAAGTTATTCCGTATATGAAAGGGGCTGTCCCCTCCTCAACGCTTCGCTCTTTACGCTAAAGTTTTTTATTGTTTTAAAAAATAAAGTTGTGAGACAGAGTCAAACTTTAGCGTAAAGAGCGAGGCGTTCAGGAGGGGACAGCCCCTTTCATATACGGAATAATTTCTGTTCGTTTCAAGTTTTAACGTCGCTCCTTACTTTCAGTTAAAAAACTTGTTTTTTTTATTTAATTTTTGAACGTTTTTGAATTAATGCAGGTTTTGATTTTGACTCCCCGTACATGAATAATTAAAAAAAAAATTGCATATTAATTTTACTTTTAATTTGTTAAATTGCTTTCTTGAAACTTGTTTGATTTTATTTACAAACGTTTTTATTAGTAATAAATATACGTAACTTACGAATTAACTTACGTAACGAACTTCTATATTCATATATTTTTAATACGTATATTAGGGGGCTCGCTCCCTAGTCAATACCTCGCTCTTTAAGCTAAAGTTTGAATTTTGGTCCAATTCTAAAAAAATGACCCCTTAATCACAAAGGCCGTTATTTAGAATAAATAGCTCTTATGAAAGTACTAAAAAATCTTTGGCTTAAAGAGCGAGGTATTGACTAGGGGGTGAACCCAATCATACACGTAATATTGTCTGTTCTTTTTAAGTTTTGATGCTACTCCTTATTTTCAGTTGGAAAACTTGTTTTTTTTTATATATAATTTCTGATCTTTATTTAAATAATGCTGGGAAATCCGGCACCCCCTTCATAGCAATGTTTCTTCTCCCATTAAAACTTCCTTCATGATAAGATCCTCCCACATAACCCCCGACCCACTCCCCCCCCCACTACCAGAAAAAACTCCCTCTGAAAACGTCTGTATACTTCCGAATAACCAATACTATATGTTAACATTGGGTAAAGTTCATAACTTTCAGCCCTCCCCCCGGGGACTTCGGGGATTAAGTCATCCTAAAAGACATAGTTATCATATTTTCGACCATGCTGAACAAAATGGCTATCTCAAAATTTTGATCGGGTGACTTTGGGTTAAAAATGAGCGTGGGAGGGGGCCTAGTTGCCCTCCATTTTTTTTGGTCACTTAAATAGGGCACTAGAACTTTTAATTGCCGTTCTAATGAGCCCTCCCACGATATTCTAGGACCACTGGGTCAATACGATCACCCCTGGGAAAAAAAAAACAAACAAACAAAGAAAAAAACACGCATCCGTGATCTTTCTTCTGGCAAAAAATGCAAAATTCCACATTTTTGTAGATAGGAGCTTGAAACCTCCGCAGTAGGGTTCTCTGATACGCTGAATATGATGGCGTGATTTTCAATAAGGTTCTATAACTTTTAGGGGGTCTTTCCCCCTTTTTTCAAAAATCAGCCAAATTTTCTCAGGCGCGTAACTTTTGATAGGTAGAACTAAATTTGATGAAACCTATATATTTGAAATCAGCATTAAAATCTGATTCTTTTGATGTATCTATTGGTATCAAAATTCCGTTTTCTACAGTTTCGGTTACCATTGAGCCGGGTCGCTCCTTACTTACAGTTCGTTGCCACAAACTGTTTGATTTAAACAATAACAATCTACTAACTTGGGGAATCAGTTCACCTTCAGACAACTAAACCTTCAAAGGAAAGCTGCATGTTCTTAAGCTGTTAAGTGCACTATTTTTTTTTTTTTTAGCTTTTT
Organism: Artemia sp. Qi Xiang Cuo; assembly: GCF_049724085.1. NCBI lineage: Eukaryota > Metazoa > Arthropoda > Branchiopoda > Anostraca > Artemiidae > Artemia > Artemia sp. Qi Xiang Cuo. The sequence continues at coordinate 4,036,085 of NC_142803.1, forward strand.
TGCTGTTTTTTCACTTATAGTTCATAGTTCTACTAAATTATACACAACGAAAAAGGAGGACTTTTCATTAAAAACTTATTCCCGATTATTCCTTTTTAATTTGAATTAATATAAATGGTTGTGTAAGTTTTCAATTCGAAAAAATATGTTTTATTTTAAATAAATTTATTTTAATATAAATTTATTAAAATTTCAACAGATAATAATTTTCTGCATAGTCTTTAAGCTTTAAGCCATTCCCCAATCTTAAGTTCATCCTTTTTTACCATAATTTTCTGTTTCATTTAGGATGTCTGACTTCGGACAATACCTGTTTATTTGCTGTTGATTCACCGCGCTTTTTTCTTTGTTGTTTTAAAATTTTGCTGTATTTACCTCAGCGGTATTATAACAGTAAATTTCTGCCAAGTATTTAGCTACTGATATAGTTGTGCCATTGAGATGCTATTGAATAAGTTTTCCAAAATGATTCTTTCATTTTGCTTCTTGATGCTTCTTATTTGATTTGCTTGCTATTTTTCCTTTGCCTGTAACTTGTGCCTGTGACTTTGCACTCTCCTTATTTTACATTCAGTATTCTTTTTTTTGTTAGTTTTTTTTTGCAATTCCGATTTTTGTCTTTTTGTTGTTTTTGTTTATTTTTCCTTTTTTTTCAATACACTATATTTTTACAATTTTTAATAGTGTGTAAAAAAGTATTATTGATAGCATTATTTTTATTAGAGTTGTGAAAGGCTAGCACCTTGTTTTTTCGTCCACAAGGGAGATTTCATATGAAGTAACTTGGCCTTTTAAACAAAATACTTGTTCCCCACGGAATAAGAAAGGAACTTAGCTCATTTTTAAGGTACATGTAGAAACGTTATAAAGAGTTATACTTTTTCCAGAAATATAGATTGCAAAAAAAAGAAAAGAAAAAAAGATAGAACTTGACTTTTTTCAGATATCTAGATGGCCAAACTGCCATAACAAAGAAAGAAAATGTTTTAATTAGCTAAAAAAATTGGTATCCGCTAAGATTTAAAGACCATGGCAGTTAAATGACTTTCTCAATGACTTCTCAACATAATTTTTTTTTATGATTAATATCCATTGCCGGTTAACAATAAGAAGTGAAAACCTTTCAAGTTGAAAACAGTCGTTTGCGCTTTCTGAATTATGGCTCAGTATTAGCTATGATCATGTTACGATGCGATGCTCCTGCTTTATTTTTCTGTTATTAATGATCTTTAGTTTTGCAACAGTAAAAGCTGAAAAGTTGAAATTTTTCTATTTAGTAGGAAAAAGATTCTACGGAGTTTTGATTATATTTAATAATTTTCCACAAAATAATTAGCGTTTTTCTAGCCTTCTAAATAGTGTAAAAAAAGAGACGAAACGAAACTGTCCTTGCTCTGGAAACTTTTTTTGGAAACTGAACGTAAACTTTTTTGGGGTCATTTATGCCTGACTTATCTAGGACATCGAATGACCTATTTAAAACACTAGATCAGAATTATGTATCCTTTTAGGTCCATTTATAATGAGATTTTACTATGACCATAATTTGGCTAGATCTAATTTTGTGAATCAGTTGAAACCAAACCAATTCATAACGGAAATTTATATAGCACCAGAATATGAGCTTATCAGCCAAGTTCGATCGATATGAGCTTAGTTAAGGCCAAGCCAAACAGAAATCTTCATCTAATGTTTGATTAGCTAATGCCCAAACCATTGGTGGGACGTTGATTTGTGATGGGAGCCACTTCCTAAGTTGGAGATATCAACCTAAGGAATTGCCAGATCTCACCCTAACCGAGTTAATAATTAAAGTTGTATGTGAGTTTTTTGTAATCTACTTGAAATGTTTGTCAGACACAGAAAAATTTCGTGTTTTCATATTTTACTGTTTTGGATATGGAAGGAATCCGGCTAATGTAGATCTGGTGTCTTGTCATCAGAATATCTACTAAAAGAAATATTTAGATCTCAAGAAATTTTACAAGCGGTAACAACTTGACGTTGTGTGTAAGGGGTATGTCAGTTTAGTATGTCTACTCAAGGGACAGACCCCAAACTGATCCCCAAACTGAGCCAGTATCGACGGTTCATGTTCTAGCTATATGTTTGTTCTTTTAGTCAGGAAATTTTCCTGAACTGGTTGTTAAATATACATAAAAAAAAAATCATGAAAAGTCATATTTATTTTTACATTTTGCTTTTTTGGGTATGAATTAGACCTGACCAATTAATCAGGGTATCTATGAATAGAGGTATATTTTCTATTGGTGCATCTCAGGGTATGATATCAGTCCTACTACTGTTGGTGGAGAAGGCCTCCTAAATTATAGATATCTATAAAAGGGGCTGTTGAGTCCCAACCAAACAGGAATCCCAACCTATAAATTTCTAAGTACTTTACTCTACCTTTCTAGCGGTTAAACTTAGTTTGACCTCTAGAGGGGAGGGGAGGACTTAGTGATTTCAAAATGGTTGGTCATCAGCCTTGTTCAGCCGAATTTGGCCGCAGGTACAGCTATTTTTTCGAAAGTAAGTCTTCGATCTGACTTTTGTTTGGGAATGGCTAAGTTCTTGTCATTCACAGCCATCAGAAGAGCTTATCAATCTTAATGTAGTAATGATTTTTAACTAGGATTCAAATTAAGCCTCTAAGGGGCTTGAACCCAATAGTATAACCCGTTGAGCATTTATCTTATGATATGTACTGAGATCTACTTCATATTTTAAACTATCAGTGTTTTATGTGTCTCAGGAAAATTCAGGGGGAATCGCAGGAAGTTACCAGACCCGTCAAACAGGTAATCTTTTTGGTTACATATTTTTGAATAAATAACTCTTCCGTTTATACGTTTAATCGTGGCTTCGTGCACAGAAGATTTATTTCTGAAGTTGTTTAATTGCACAAACTATGGAAATATAAAACGGAACATATAGATTTTGCCCATGCATGGTTGCATATGCTGTTGTGAAACTTTTACTCCTGTGTCACATTTGCCGCAACACTTCCCATGGTTTTGGCACAGGAGGTTTAGTTTTTGTCCAAATTAAAGGTGTGTTATATGTTTCAAACTGTTAGCTCATACATGATTCACATTAATTCATAATTGATGTTTAAAGACATTTCATCTCACTTTGAATTAAAAGCCGACTTTGAATTTTAGGTGATTTGGTCGAACCTCAACCCAAAGCAGTTGGCTCAAGCCTTGTTAATAAACTTACCAATGCCTTGGCACTAGATGCTATAAAAATATGTGGCATTACTTCGGTTCAAAACTGTTTCGTGGCACCAATTGCCACCGGAATGGCCCTATCTCTTGTGTTGTCTACACTGTGGCATAAACGTCCCTCGTCAAAGTACGTCATATGGTCCCGAATTGACCAAAAATCTTGTATAAAAGCAGTGCAGTTAAGTGGTTTTACATTAAAAGTGGTTGACACAACCAAAAATGGTGATGAGCTGAATACAGATGTCTCTGCTATCGAACAACTATTAACCAAGATTCCTTTAGAAGAAATTCTTTGTGTTATAACAACAACTAGTTGCTTTGCACCCCGTGCTTTTGATGACATTATTAGTGTATCTGAATTGTGTGTAAAATATGACATTCCACATCTAGTCAACAATGCTTATGGTCTGCAAAGTAGCAAGTGCTGCCATCTTATTCAAACTGCTGCCATAAAGGGACGGGTTGATGCTTTTGTTCAGAGCACTGATAAAAATTTTATGGTCCCTGTAGGCGGCTCTATAATCGCCGGTTTTGATAAAACGTTTATTGATGATATTTCGAAGTTCTACCCTGGAAGAGCATCAGCTAGCCCCTCTTTAGATTTGCTTATCACTTTATTAAGTGTGGGTAAAAATAAGTTTAAAACACTTTTAAATGAGAGAAAAGAAAATTTTGAAAAATTAAAATCTGGATTGAAATTCGTAGCTGAAAAGCATGGAGAAAGGGTTTTAGAGACAAAAGGAAACAATATATCATTAGCACTTTCTCTTTCTTATATTAAAGGCTTAAGAGACAATGACATAACAGAACTTGGTGCGTGGCTTTTTCAAAAAAGAATATCGGGCTGTCGTGTTATAGATGTCGGTAGTGTAAAAGACGTGGCGGGGGTAACATATCAAGGATGGGGTTCACATAACAGTTCTTATTCCACCCCATATTTGACCGTGGCTGCTGGTATTGGTATGGAAAAAGAGGAGATTGATGTGTTTTTAAATAAGTTGGATACAACTTTAAGTGAGTGGAAGAAAAAAGGACAAGTAAAAAACTGAATTCCTATTCTTAGATTATCTTGAAAATTTTAATCACGAGGCCATTTCATTGAATTAGGGTGAAATTTATCTTTATTATTTATTTTTAGGATCAAAATAAAATATTATGTTTTGGTGTTAAAAAAAACATGCAACAAAGGAAATCTGGTATTTAGACTATATCTAACGAAAACGTAAATAGAATATCATACTTTCTTCCTTTGCAACAGTTTCTTACATTTTCGTTTAGTTTTCTTTTTAATATTTTTGTTATTTGGAAAGTGTTTAAGATCTCGATGTCACAATCCTGTTTCCAGGTTTTTATTAAACTTTTAGAAGAAAAAGAAACTGAAGCAAGATCAGGTAGGTAAGATTGCTTTTTGGGAGGGGGCGAAGCAGAATTGAACCTTAAAGGAAAAATAAATCAAATTATAGGGATAGTTATAGAAAATACTGATAAATGAAGGGGGGGGGGGTCCTAGGTCTTCATTCGAATACGTGCTTGCATTAAAGTATGAAGTAAACCGAAAATGATAAATAATTTTGACAATACTTGATTTTAGTTCACTAATTTGTGATATGATATATTTATTTAACCATTACAACAAATGGCTATCATCTAATTTTCAAATTGAAACGTGTTCTAACATACTTCTCAATTCTAAAGTGGTTTGATATTTGTTAAAACTATGGGCAATAACTAAGGACGGGTTGTTTCACTTTGCCCCCCCCCGTCCCCCCTAGTGGATAAATACACAACCCACTATATCTCATCATATTTTGCAATAGTGCTCTCATTATATTTCAATAGCGTTATTTTAAAATATAATGAAAATACAAGAAGTGGTTTATACATTTTTCCAGCAAGGGGGAGGGGGGTAGATAAAGCGAAATAATGCACCTTTAGGAATAACTCAAGTAAGTAAAGTAGCTTTCAGAATTCTTTAGTGTTTTCTTCAATTGGTCTTGCAGTCCTTAAGTATCAACAAGACATGTTTGAATTAAAATCAAGTATTTTGCAGGCATCAAAACATGGGTAATTGTAGAAAAAGCCCAGACAGATAGTCCGAGAGATTGAGAGGCAAATTTGGGATAAGCAATTTTTAGCAAACATTGCCCTAGCAGCCGATCAGTTTCAGTCGTAAAAACACCAGTTAATGTCAATGCTTGACATATGGGAAAGGTGCTTCCCAGACATTATGATTAGTAGGCTAGTCTTCTTAGATTAGCCTACTAATAATTCACTGCAGTACTAAGCCGCTTGAAGCCAACAACTGTGCACACGCCTTTTCCACACCAATGTATTCAAAGCTTTGCTCCCCAATAAAGTTCTAATTTTCTTCAAACCCATTTTATTTTGCAACAATCAAATTAGCAACACCATGAATAATAGGGTAGTTGAAGAACAGAAAAATGGGTTCAGTATTGATTAGAACAGTGTTTCTCAAACTTAATTAGACACTGTACCCCTTTTTACCCACAAAAAAAATTGGAACCCCTTCTCAGGTAGTGGTACTAAGGAAACTAAAGCTAAAATATTAAACACATCTTAAAGCCTTAACCATTTAGACTCAATTACGCATTATGTTTAATTAAAAACAAAGGTATATTTTTTAGAAACATTTTTATATAAAAAAACACAAAATTTAAAGAACAAAAAGTGCTTACTTTCAAAGAGATTAGTGAGAAGGATGAGCTTCCCTTTACACAGTTTATCGATATTTGGTTCTAACTTAGTTAAATACAATATAAAATCGTCTTCAAAATTTAATTTGTTTCAAGATTTACTTTTAAGATAGGTTAAACTTGAGAAACCCTTTTCACATAAATAAGTGGTGAAAATCCTACAAGAAATTTAACGGCAGTAATTGACAATTCTTTGTATTCCTTCCCAATTCCATACCACTAACCACAAACATTGGAGCCGTAGGGCCTTTACTATAAGCAACACTACAGCGTTGCCTCTGATTAAAAAAGCAGCATGTCAATGTTTTCTCTGAAGGTTGTTTCCATTAATCAGTGATTAACTGACCAATCTTGGGAGACACTGTCACGTGGTAAAGGGCAAATAAAGGAAGTAAAAATCCTTAGAGAGTGGGAAGGAGGGATGCCTAATTAACTATCAAACCAGTAAGCTTTTTCACTGAATTTTAATCCCTGGGAAGCTTGTTAGATTTCGCAATATCTGGCAAAGGATTACAGACCTGAATAAAATTGTATTCTTTCCTAATACCGATCCAAAAGCTAACAATGTAGTCCCAGGAGTCAAGTATTTATTTTCAGCGTGGGATGACATTAAATTAATGAGTTGCTCCTTTTGGAAGGTACTCAGGTTAGGGTCCATAGTATCAGCATTAAAGGGGTCATGTATCAATTCTAACTGTTTCTCCAGCCGTGGAAAATACTCTATTATGCAGATTTTCAATGCATTCAAATACTGGCTCATTTGAGTCTTGAGTTCAGTGAAATTAGATATGTTTTTCTCATTATCTTGCAAAAATGTATGTAATCTTTCAAACGCCTCGCAGTTGTTATTTTATATTTGTTTTCCCCAGAGAGTGATCTTTTTTACCAGGGCGTCAGTTTTCTTTTCCACATAAAAAATATCAGAAACACTGTCATGTATGGGTAAATTCCAGATGTTGAGTTTTTCAAAAATATCACTTAAATAAGCCAACTTCAAATGCCAATCAACATCAGTAAGTACAGAAGACATAGAATTTGTGTTCAGTAAAAAAAAAAAAAATAATAATTCTTTGTGGAGTTCAAATACAATGACAAAGCATTTCCCCGAGAAAGCCATCGTACCTCGGTATGTAGTAATAGGTTAGCATGTATGCTCCCCATTTCCTAACATAGAATTTTAAAATAATGAGATTTTTGAGACCTAGTTTTTGAGGTCAATTTTAACATTCTGATTTAGGACATCTTTAAGTTCATCAGGGAGGTTCTTAACCACCAAAGCCTCTTGGTGAAGTACACAATGAGTGAACTTACACTCAGTTGAAACCTCTTTAACATGACTTACAAGCTCCGTGATGTGACCGCTCATAGCATAAGAACCATCCATACACTTGCACAAAGTTTTTCCACTCGAGCTGGTTTTCAGTAAAAAAGAATCTAACAACTTGAAAATATCTTCACCTTTTTTCAACGTTTTAAGTGTCTTACAAAATAAAATATCTTTTAATATTTCATCTTAAAAAAATTCCACATACAAAACTATTAGTTGGGCTATGCCAGCAACATCCGTGGTTTCATAGAGTTGTATATCAAAGCAAGGACTACCTCGAATTGCTTGGACAAGTTGTTCTTTTGTGTCGTACGCTATATCACTAGTTCTCCTTGAAACTGTGTCATTTGATAATAGAATTTTTGTAATTATTTTTGCCCTTTTCTCTCCAAACATGAAAGAAACAATTTCTGCTGCGGCAGGGAGGTAGATTTTTGCAAATTCGTATGGTTTTTCCAGCCTTCGTAATCAAATAACTAACTTTGTAAGAAGCCTTTCAGCACTTTCATTTTGATCTGCAGCAAAACACTGGTTTATTGTGTTTTTTCTGCTTTTAAGATCTTCCAAAAGACGTTCAAAGTACTATAACTCCTCTTTTTTTACTAAATTCTCATGTTTGCTTTCAAAATGGCGTTTTAAAAGAGGTTTCATAGATTTACTTGATAAAACTTCAGAACAAACTAACGCATTGTAGATGACGCTCGCCTGAGCTTCATGTCCAAGTTAAACCTAATTTTAAGTAGAACTTGTCATATTTTCTTTTTTTACTTTTAGATTCATTTGCCAGTTTTTAGGTTTTTTGTATTTTTTCCTTGGGCTGCTCATTAGTAATAAGACGTTCAGGACTGCTTTCATTTGTGAAGTTGATGGGCCAGAACTTTGTTTCAGATCTTCTTGAGGCCTTTTCTTTGGGAACCATTTATCCATTGTTAATTTTATTGTAAAATTCTCTTACGTATCTGAATTAACACGATGGCGGTACTGTTTGAACAGGAATGAGTGTCCGCAGAATAACACAACACATCCCAAAAATAACACAATACTGAGAGTGAGCTTGTAATAGCAGGCAATACTACTGCAGTGCAGTGACACGGATGACTGGCCGGCCTGCACTGCCACTCTCATGACTAAGCCTTAGTGGCATGCGCATGTTAACGTGTCTCCGCTGAAAGCGTTTGAGAGTCAGAAAGGGACAATTTTTACAAGTTTGCCAGTCCTAGAGTTTAACGGTTGTTTTATTTTTTTATTTTTTTTGGCCGGCCGTGTACCCCCAAAAAAAAATTGTGTACCCCTAAGGGGTATGCGTACCACAGCTTGAGAACCGCTGGATTAGAGGATAATACTATTCTAGCCCAAATTCTTTTTTGTTGTGTTTTTCACTTTCTCGGAATAGCTGCTTTGTTTCTTATATAGAATTCGATATTATGAACCCTTTCTCCCGTCCTAGAAGATTCTTTGGGCTTTTTGATGATCAATTATGGGCATAGCTTAAGACTGCTAATTTTATTTTGTTCCAATATTGGCTCCGACGCTTAGTATGAAGAAAAGTCATTATCTAGATGTATCGATTCTGTAACAGTCAAATTAGCTACACTGTATATTTTTCTGGAGAGCAATAGAGCGGAAAAGGGGTTTTGGCTTTGTGTTAGGTCTAAACGTAGCACAATAAGATTATGGTTCTTTTTTTATGATGCGTGTCTTTGGTTATTTGAAATAATTATTTTGTTTATTGTGTGAATTTTAATATCCCCTAAAAATTTTTTTTCTAAGGACAACCTTTGAAAATAACGAAAATTAGAACTCTAAAGTTCGATTTTGATATTTCGGTTCGCCCACCCTCTACAGAGAAACAATGCTAGGGTTTATGAAGATAGAATAATTGTAATCTGAATGCTTAATATAAAAAAAGATGTAATGGGAAATTTTATAGATCACTGTGAATATATGGAGGCATAATTGTTCTTTACTTAGTTTCAGCTTTAATTCGATGATCCAGACTTTATGTACTAACTACATCCAAAGACTATGACGTCATTGTTTAATATTTAATATGAAATATGTAAGTTTTTCGTAAAAAACTGATTCTATTTTAAAAATAAATTGTTTTAAGTACAAATAGTGTCTAGATGCTATAGATTTCCTTTAAAATGAGCCATTGAACAACTCTCTACGATGTTCCAGTGCCAAGCTATCTGTGGAAAAAAAAGAAAAAAATATCCCGTTTGTGGAGAATAACGTGGTAAAAGTCAATTTTCTTGATTTTCAAGCCAATATATTTTCTTTGTTATTCAAGCCAAAGGACGGTAAGTTTCCTTTATAGAGAATTTCAGACAAGGTGATTCTAATGGTGTACTTTTTGTTTTGATCTGACTCTTTTTTTAGGAGTTATGGGGTTTTTATATTTCTTAACATTGGATGTGATCGTCTCTTACTAGGTTGCTAGCTACCGCTGCAACCCGGATTGCTAGCTACCGCTGCAATCCGGAAAAATTCGATGATCGAGCCTTTATGTAACCCGGATTAAAAAATTATTATCATATCTTATATGTAACTTTTATTTTATAAGTCTTCGATAGTCTAATGGTAAGTATGGCCACTTGTTACCTGGGGGAAGGGGGTTCGATTCTCCGTCGGGGAGAAGTTTTAATATGTTGAATTAAAAGCACTATCTTTTCAATTTAAAATTTAAAAAAGAAACTTGTTTATTTACATTCTAGCTAAAATAATGAAGATAATATGAATGAACCACAGTGTTCAGTTTCTTTGGACTTGAGTTCGTTTTTTAACTATAAATACAAACAGGAAAAAGCCTACGGCTTTTTCTTCTTTTAAATAGTAAGAGACAAAACTCAAACAATCAAGTAGCTAACTAAGTCCAATGTAAGAAATGGTTTGTTATTTCAGTGATTGTCATTTAATGTAGGTTTGTTCTTCAATGGTTTGTTCTTCTAATGATCGTCTTTTACTATGGGCTAAGGTTCGTTCTTTACTGTAATATAAATTACAAACAGGAAAAAGCCTATGGCTTTTTCTTCTTTGGAATAGTAAGAGACGATCCTCAAATAATCAGACAGCTAACTAGGTTTTTAATTTATTCTTTAATATAAACTTCCTTAATCGAATATTTCAATTTATCCTATGTGGTCTAGAGGTTGGGATAGCTCTCAACCAGTTGGCCTGAGTTGAATTTCCGTATGGGTAATTTTTACTTATGATGATTTCTTAAGGAATATTTCTTAAGGAATTACAAAAGGTTTTTAACCCTATTAATTTCCTTTAAAATGAGCCATTGAACAACTGTCTTCGATGTTCCAGTGCAAAGCTATCTGTGGAATTCCTAACATATACTATAATTAAGTGGCGTATAAAATTTAGTATATGCAAGAGGTCGTTCTTTATTATAATTTCAAAGAGAATTTTAATCTGTAATTTTGAATACTTTTCGTGATCCCGATAAAACATGCGTAAAATGTTTCTCAATTTACAAAGATCAGCCTGCATTTTTGCCATCTTCTTGTATTTCTGAATGTAATTTTTCCCTTTGTCCTTATGCGTTCTTCGGTACAACCTCGCAGAGAATTTAATTTTTTCATTATAGCTTTTGTCACCCCAGTATCTACCCATTATTCTGGTAACAACTTTTTTCTTATGTTTGTTTCGGTAATCTTCATCATTATCATACCGTTCCTTACTCTTTTGTTTGGCTGTCTCAATTTTCACATGTCTATAATCTTCATCATTGTGATAACACATCTTGCTGTTTTGTTTTGCTCTCTCAATTATTACTTCTCGATACGCCTTGTCAGTTGAATACCTTTGCTTTTTTCTTTCCAAGATGTTGTCTCTGTTTTGTGTATAGTACTGTTTTTTTAAATTACGTATAATAACTCGCTTAGAAGACATCTTATTACAAAACAAGAAATAATACTTTCATCTAATTAACACTTCTTATAACTCGTATCAGGTATCCATAACCTAACAAAAAATAAAACTAATTTTTAAATTTTCAGGTATTTTGTTAGTTTGAATGAAAAAATTAAAATTATTGCTCAGATATCATAAATATTTTTGCAGTTTACATAATAACTTTAGCGATTCTAAACTGAAAAATAAAATATATATTAGAAAATGTAATTTTTTGGTCTGAAAATACATAGTCAATCCCACATCGGGTAGTTAGAACCAAGCCAAAAATGAAACTAATTTTAACATTTTAAGGCATCTTTTCAGCTTGTATTGAAATATTCAAACTATTGCTCGGATACCATAGATATTTTTGCAGTTTACACAAGCTGCAAAGAACGCACAGGCTGATCTTTGTAAACTGAGAAAAATTTTACGAATGTTTTACCAGGATTACGAAAAATATTAAAAATTAAAGATTAAAATTATCTCTGAAAGAATAGATTTTGTTGAAAAGTCAGCTAGAGATGCTTTCGCAAAACTTCATAGTAATATCGAAAAGAAATGTTGCATGTTTAGTGAAAAGCTTCAAAGGTATGGACCGGCAACTGTGGAACAGTTTACAGATGTAATGGGAAATCTTATACATCACTGTGAATATATGGAGGCATAATTGTCCTTTACTTAGTTTCGGCTTAAATTCGATGATCGAGCCTTTATGTACTACATCCAACGACTATGACGTCATTGATCAATATTGTATATACAAAATTAAGTTTTTCTTGAAAAATAATTAATAAAAAAATTAAGTGCAAAAGGCGCTAGATCTAAAGATTTCCTTTAAAATGAGCTATTGAACAACTCTCTACGATGTTCCAGTGCCAAGCTATCTCTGGAAACAAAAGAAAGAAAAAAATATCCCGTTTGTGCAGAATAACGTGGTTAAAGTCAATTTTCTTGATTTTCAAGCCAATATATTTTCTTTGTTATTCAAGCCAAAGGGTGGTAAGTTTCCTTTATAGGGGTTTCGGAGAAGGCGGTTCTAATGGTGTACTTTTTGTTTTGATCTGACTATTTTTCTAGGAGTTAGGGGTTTTTATATTTCTTAACATTGGACGTGATCGTCTCTTACTAGGTTGCTAGCTAACGCTGCAACCCGGATTGCTAGCTACCGCTGCAACCCGGATTTTTGTTTTGATCTGACTCCTTTTTTAGGAACTATGGGTTTTTACATTTATTAACATTGGACGTGATCGTCTCTTACTAGGTTGCTAGCTACCGCTGCAACCCGAATTTGTTTTGATCTGACTCCTGTTTTAGCAACTATGAGTTTTTATATTTCGTAACATTTGACGTGATCGTCTCTTACTAGGTTGCTAGCTAGGTGCCCCAGCCATTTAAACATTTGCCTCTCAGTAAATTGTACTATCTGTCTTGGTTTTTCTCTGTCTACAAATACCCAGCCCAGTCTTGATGCAACCAATTGCCCAAAATACTTGATAAATTCAATTCAAAATCAACGGTGGCAGCGAAAATCCTGTCTGGGGGGGGGGTCAATAACTCTGTTCATATGAAGTGTCAACAGTGAAGCAAGCTGAGATCCATGGGGAGCCCTCCAAGGTTGGAGAAGGGAGTTCCCTAGTTATTAGGACCAACTTCAGCTTGCCACTTAGAGGCTGAAAGTGGTGAATGACACTCCCTTTTCTGTTTAGGGACGAGTGTTGCCGGCCTGAAGCTAGCTGGTGACTTCAACCAAACAAAGAAACAATGGCTTGCCAATACGCTGGGTATGTCACAAGTGGTCAAGATACCCACCCATGTGACCGGGAGCACCCTTGACCTTATTCTTACAAACCTTGCTCCATATTACAAAGACGTGTCTTCGAACGGGCCATTGGGCAAATCGGACCATCACATTCTGCTGATGAATGCAAAAAGTGAAATCAGGAAGCTAAGAAAATAAAAGTACTCCGGAGACCTATCGCGAAGTCTGCTATTAATACGTACGGAATGTGGGTCGGTACTCACTGCTTCAGCGAAGTATACAACAAAAGAGATGTCAACAGGAAAGCAGAAATATTTCAGTCACTACTCTATGAAAAATACTTAAAAGTTTTCCCGGAAAAGCAGTTTGTCATGAGCGAATCTGACAAGCCCTGGATCACTCCAAAAATAAAACAGCTAATTTGCAAAAAAAACCACTGTAAGGCAGTCAAGTGGCGACGCAACGTCGTTACGATTATTAAGAAACAAAATCGTTAGCCTTTGTCGCGAGGCAAGAAAATCCTTCGGAAAATCCCTTTCGGACCCTGAAATAAAAAAGGATCCCCGTAAATGGCACCGTCTAGTAAGGCAGATTGCTTGAAAAACAGTATCATCTAGTATCCGTATTCTGAACGATGATGGGTCACTCGTGAGTGCAAATAACGTCAACAATTACTTTTCTGACATTTGTACATTTTTGCCCCAACTAACACTGAAATAGAGAATCTACTGTCAATATGCCCTGACGAAGGTGAAATCGAAATAGTTGAGTATCAAGTTTTCAAAGAGCTGAACAAGTTGAGTCCATCCAGTAGCTCTTTTCCTGAAGAGCTGCCTATAAGGTTAATACGAGAGTTCTCTCTTATTCCTGGCCAAGCCACTTGGACACATCATCAGAGAATGTTTCGCCCAGTCAACTTTCCCGTCGTGCTGGAAACGCGCATTTGTTCGTGTTATACCGAAGACTAAAACACCCAAATCTTGCAACGAGTTACGACCGATATCAATCACATCTTTTTGCAAAAGTCACCGAGTCATTTTTCCTGCGTGAATCGCTCAAGCAAACGCGGGAAAACATAGACCGTTACCAGTATGACGGCCTAAAAGGTTGCAATACCTCGATATACCTCGTGCGCCTAGTTGACATTATCTTTAAGTGGCTTGACAAGGGCAGTACCTTCATTGACCTAGCTCTCGCCGATTTCAGGAAGGCATTTGACCTGATTTGTCATCTTACGGCAGCAAAAAATATGCGAGGAATGGGCACACAGAAGCCGTCTCTTGCATTAATAATGAGCTTCCTTCAGGACAGAATGCAGTGTGTATTTCCATTGTTTGAAGGTGACTTGATCTCATACTGGTCTAAACTTACCTGTGGAGCCCCTCAGGGTACAAGACTTGTTGGTTTCATATTTATCTCCCTCATCAACTTCCTCCTTCAGAATTTCGAAGAGCGACTCAAATTCGTTGACGATTTATCATTTGTCCTCAAATACCTCGTGAGAGAAGGTGTAATCGAACGTCAGTTCAGTGAGACCCTTCTGGCATCCTTCTCTGAGGACTGTGAAGGTTACAAGCTGACACTGAATGCAGATAAATCAAAGATCCTCTGGTTTTGCCCCTTAAAGCGTGGTCTGGAATTCCCGCAAGTCCCTTTCCCTGTTGTTCCATCTGCAAAAATCCTCGGAGTCACATTATCGATGGACTGCACATTCACCGAACACGTGGAGAAGGTTATTAAGGCTGGCAATGCATCACTTCAGACTCTAGTCCTGGTGCGCAGGTTTGGCTGCGACTCTCAAAGCCTAAAAAATACCTATATTACGTATGTGAGACCTCTACTCGAATATGCCGTTGCTGTCTGGGCACCTTTTGTCCAGAGCACCCACTACCTTTGCGATGACCTTGAATCTTTGCAGAAACGAGCTAGTAACATAATCGTTGGTAACAGAAGTGACGACTACAACAAACTCTTGCAAGAACTGAACCTTGAATCTCTCAGCGACAGACGATTATCACTGATCATGTCCCTCGGCAAGTCACTGCTATCTTCGCCCCATCACAGACTGATCCTCCCACCCGATGCTCCTGTTAACCAAAGAACCAGATACCAGTCGAAGCTACAACCCCCGGTCTGCAGGACCAACCGCTACAAAAACACATTTGTCCCCTTTTTCGTAGAAGCATACAACAAGACTTAGTGTTATTTGTATTCACGAGTTAGTGTTCTTATAGTGTTATTTGTATTTTTTTTTTTCCATATTGTTGTAAAGACGACATAAATTAGCCATGGCTACGCTGTTCGATCTTAATAAGCCTATGTCTATGTCTATACATATATATATATATATATATATATATATATATATATATATATATATATATATATATATATATATATATATATATATATATATATATATATATATATATATTAATCTCGATTTGACTTTAAAAATCCCAAGTCAGAAACACTGTCTGCTAGCTGCTTGGATTCGCGCTCAAAGTTTTGCAAATGCTGCCCTTTTGTGCCATAAAATAGCGGTTTACAGAATTGGCGCATGTCTTCCAGATAGATAAAGGTGGTAGGCCTACACCTTCGAATAGTCATTTTAAGATACCCAAAAATTTGCTCACAATAAACTTTCACTATTAAGATAAACCTAGATAATAATTATCATTCCTAAATCATTTTTAACGACACTAGATGAAGCTGTCTATATTTGTGCGGGATTTGAAGTTGAGGTATTTGAAGTTGCGGTTATTGCGCGCTGAATATAAACTGAGGAAGAGGGCGTATTTGTGAACTTCGAATTCGGGTTCAGAATAAAACAGAAGAATCATCACTTCAGGTTCGGTTTCTTGAAGTTGAAATGTCGGTGAAATGCTGTTCAGATTAATAAAATATACCACAAATGGTATATACCCCTTCTGGTCTCGCTTAGGCTGGAAATAAGGTACTAGATAAGGAAAGTTTTGAATTTGATGTCATTTTCGGTCTTTCCGGGCTGAAATTGATAGGAAATTCAATCCAGAAATTATAGCAGAAATCAAAACTCAAGATTTGCTCCTTCTGTTCCTTGAAATTGGGATATTTCTGCACGGGCCATTTCTAACGTTTTGGATATGTTATTAAGCGAATTTTACTGAAACTTATAGTGTTCATATGTGTGCAAATACTGCAAAAATTAACATTCCGATTTCCATCCCCTCTGACCTCGCTTAAGGTGAATTGGGGTACTAAGCGACGGAATTTTTATAATGCGGTGGAATTTTCTGTTTCCCCGGCTTTAAATCAATAGAAAACACATTTCAATCCAAAAAATATTGTAGAAATTTGAAATTTTCCCCTCGTTTTCTTGAAAAAGGGGATATTTCTGTAAAGGCGATTTTAGATGGTTTTTGGATATAATTTACAACGCTAGTTGGCAAAAGCACCAGATAACATTTACAATTTATCTTTTGCACAATGGCGTCAGTTTCCACCCAAAGTTTATATGTCACGATAGTAAATAGGTCAATAGCTAATGTGTCACAATAGGTCACATCACAGTCAACGATTTTTTTGGCCAAATGAACAGAAAAAAAACAGTTATGAATCAAATTTTCAGATGACACCATTCGATAAACTACAACCATATGCATATGTGTTTTCCAATGGAAACCTTATTTTAGGTGGCCGGCGTTTATCCCCCCCCCCCGGAAAATGTTCCCGCCGTGGTTGGTTGCTCTCTAATCACTTTCGATTTTAATAATTGATTCCTTTATTTATTACAAATATTAAAAATAATTTTATTAAAATTATTAAAAATAATTTTAATAATTAACTCAAAAAGGAAGCAATTACAAAAGACAGTGACTTACCCTTTGACTGTTCACTAAAAGAATAATTTCATTCCCAGTTAGTTAAAAATTCATGCGGTTAAACAAGATTTTCCATTCTTATAAGTTTATAACACTATTCGTAGTTGGTTAACAATAAATCATTATTATTTTATTTACTCACCTGCAATAAAAATTGGAGTAAACTAACAAAAACCAAATAAATGGTAGATTTAAGCCAAACTGAGTAGTAGACAATTGATACTGTATTGAAATAACACAGTCCATTGCATAAACAAAATAATCATAAAATAAAATATAATCATAAAAGTGTTAATGCTTTAAACTGATGGAGAGGATAAAGGATAATCTGGGGCTATATTTAGTTTTAAGGGGCAAAACGAATCCCAAAGAGGTAATTACCCCTTCCCATCCCACTGTAATTAACACCCCTAGAGAAAAGAAAACCTTAAAACGTCTCAAATCATCTTTGTATAGTGAATTTCTTAATCAGTCCAGTTCTTTGACTTTATTCCAGAAAAAATCTAACTAAGAAGCGAAAAAAATATCGTAAAAAATGTCTATGGTGAAAATAAATACTGATCAATCGCTGAAGATGGTTACCTTGCTTATTAAGTAGGTATTACGTAAATAGGTAACACGGTAAGTAATACTGTAGATAATGCGTAAATGTCATACATGACCTTTCTTTGCTGAAACTTGTACAAAAAAGTTAATTATAAAGTAAACAAAGTGAAATCTGGTATAATTCAAATTTTAGCACAAAATCTAAAAAAATCAAAATTACTAACGGGATCAGAATTTTTTTTTAATTGGCTGAAGTGTAACGGTATCTTAAGACTTTATCAGGAATAAGTTGGGATAGAATTTCAGGCCTTCCACTGACTCGTCACGACAAACTTTCCCAATCCGCTCAGCAGATAGCAATCTTTCTCTAGCAAGTATCACAGAAATCTTTAGACTAACAGCAAAAGACTCAACGCTCTGTGGTCCTTTCTTTTCCAGCTAAAAAAAGAAGAGAGAAACTTTAGTATTTACAATGTCCTTCAGAAAATGCATTTCCATAAAGAGGGGTTGAAGATATTCCCTGGAAAAAAAAAATTCAGGATATCTATACCTAAGCACGTAAAAACCAAAGAGTATGGGCAACTTAAAGAGTGGAAAGTAGCGCTAGTGTCTGGAAAGTCACCCATGCCATCTAGCGTTTGACGTTTCTTCGCATTTTTTCAAATTTCGTAATTGTGTTTTTTTTCCAGTTACTATGATCAGACAATTATTACTACACTACTTTTGCATAACTATTACAATTAAAAATACCACGAAACTCCTAAAGCTAGAGGGCGTTTTTTTTTTTTTTTGAATTTTCGGTCACACTATCCCAGTTTTCAACCTTGTAAGTTACCCATACTCTTTGGTTAAAGCCGCTACCCCTCTCTGCGATCTCCTCTAGAAAATATAAAGAATGAAAAATCTGGATATCTAGACCCAAAAAAGTAATTAAAGAAACGAAAAAAAGAAGAGGAAATAAATTAACATTTATAAGTATATACGGCCTTTTATGCTTATTAAGTCCTTTTGGAACACCTATCAATATCCTCCCCCCCCCCTCTCTCTTCTAGAAAATCTCTCTTCTTCTAATCTCTTCTAGAAAAGTAAAGAATAAAAAATCTGGATATCCAAATAAGTAATTAAAAAATGAAAGAGAGAAGAGAAAACAAATTAACATTCATAAATTATATATAGAACTTAACATGTATAATTTTGCTTACGATACACCAGTCCACGAAGGGGACCTGAAAATACCTTTCCCCCTCTCTTCAAGGAAAGTGAAAAAAACATTTTTAACCTATGTCGAGATCTAAATAACTAAATTTATTCATTTATCAGACGTCCTCTAATGAAAAAATCCTCATGACCTGCCGTAATCTTAAGATATGTGTTGTTCATGAATTTTAGGTTTATATAAAAACTATTGGGCGAAAAAACAGCAAAAATATCAAATATGGCAAGAAAACGGATATTTGTACGGTTCGACGCGTTGTAGCAATAATAATAATAAAAAAAATATAACTAACTAAAAAATGCGGAAGTTTAAATTTAGGAAAGAGAGAATTGTATTTTGGAAGTGTTTCCTACAGTGTGTTAGAAAGTTTTCTTGGAAAGTGTTAACAATATTTTTTTTTTCTTTTGTTTTCTTTGGGATTGTAAAAGAAAGATAATTTAGTGATTATTTTCAGTTTTGCGACAGCTATTTAATTTAATTAAAAGAATACTAATAATGCAGTGATTATTTAAATCATCAAATAAAGAAAACATAAAACATAAAAGTAACTTTAACTTTTTAAGCTTGATGCCAATATCTACAAACAGAATGGGATGGTGCATTCCTCCTTCCCCGTGAATGATTCAAAGAACTCCCTCGAGACAACTAAAAAATAAGGGCCAATAAAATCTAATTTTCCTGTTTCCCCCTTTTAGGAACAGTTCCGATTTATCCCCCTCCCCAGGTTCAGGACACCGGAAAATAGGAATCCAGGCATCTTTAAAAAAAAATCAGGAAAATTCGAGCCTTTCATCTGTTTTTCTTCAAAACGTGCCGTGTTTATTATTTCAATAATTAATTATCTTTAAAGCAAGAAAACGGTAGGTTTTCCTACCCCCCTACCCCCCTGAAAGACAGACCTAGGTATTGTGACCAAATTGAAAAGGCGTGTTCAACGTTTGACAAAGAACGAATAAATAATAAAATGATGAAATTAAAAAATTGATAATATTGCCTATTATAAATAGGAAAAAAAATAATATGAAAAAAATACCGCATAGTCAGTGTGGGTTCAGAACGAATTTAAGCAATAAAATTTCGTAATTTAATGTCAGGGTCAAGACTGTTGAGTCTTTTGTGGGAACAATTTTTTAGAAAGTAAATGTCAATATTTGACGAAAAAAAAGTGGAAAATCAGAAAACAGAAAACAATTTGAAACTAATTTATAATCTAAAAGTAGTCATAAGGGGTTTTAGAAAGGAAAAATCCAGAAAGGTAAGAAAACGTTTTGGTTTATTGATAAATAATCGCATTAACTATCAAAAAAGTACGCTTAAATTATAGACAGTCTCTCCCCCCCCCCCCCAAAAAAAAAGATCCTGGATCCATGGCTTCCTCGGTTTGAAACTACACAGTGTTTTCCTGAACCAAAGTAACTGCAACTACGATCAGTCCTTATACTAGGAGCTTCTTACAAAACTTTTCAAAAAGAAACTAATGGGCACAGTTTTAATTCTACCATCTTCTTGGGGGGGGGATCTTCATGAAAAATTAAAAATTCCCAAAATTAGGCATAATAATAACTCCCTTTAAAGATTAACCAACCTCAAGAAAAACCAGTCAAAATCGAACACGGTATTCTTGGAACAGATGAGAAATGGTAAATAAAATTACTGAACTTTCTCCGGTTCCAGTTTTATTAAAAAATATCTGTCTGGGTTTTTCAAAAAATTAAGTTTAATATTAAAAAAGAGTCAAGAAAAGAAATAACTCCCTAATATATTCACATCAGAACAATTATGCGCTTAAATGAAGGCCTATCCTTAAATGATTGTCCAACCCCAAGGAAAAACACCTAAAAATCAACCAGACGGGTAGGTGGGTTCCTCAGCAAAAAGACCAAAACCCTTTTTTTGCTCGCCTCCTTACCTTGGGAAAACCCCAAGAATAAAAAATGTACCAGCTGAATGGCACATCAATACATATAATAAGATGAAAAAAAGTTTTACCACTTGCCCCCTCCCTAGCAAGGAAGGGGCAAGGTAATTTCCCTTTGGCAATGGGAATTTTCCAGGGAACAAAGTGAATTTCGTGACCACAAATTGTAGAAAACCGAGGGCAGCTGTAATCAAAAAAGAGAATATTTATTTTAATTATTAACAGCCTCTCTTTTCTCCAATGAAATACACAAATGTGGAAATGTATTTGTGAACAAACGTATAAATTTCATACAAACGTATGAAAGATATGCAAACGTGATGATTGGACAGAAATCCCTCAGAGAAATCTTTGTCTTTTTCACTCGTGCACTTGTCGCTCACGTCATGTCTCACTTGTCGAGCATAATTATTTTTCATTTTATGCCTCTTGTCGGACAGGTTTTTGTTGACTTCTTTAACTTTACCTCAAATTCAACTAACTTCAATTAAACTAATATCTTTACCTCAAATTCAAATCGTACGATTTTTTTTTTCATTCAGTCGTAAATATTTTGTCATTTATAAACAAATAAAGAATAACTAAAAGTTCAAATAGGGATAAAATTCTTTTATCGACAGTGATAGAAATTCACAAAAATACCAGATATTTCGGTCATATATGCAGTGACCGTCATCAGTAGTAAAAACAGTGGTAAATTTCACAAACAGTGAAATATTTAATAGACAGTGAAATATTCATTAATGAATTTAAAAGACAGTGATAAATTTCACAAACAGTGATAACAATAATCACATATGTTATCACATTTTATATATGAATCACATTTTTCGTCAATTTTTTCAGTACACCCGCCACCTCTAGAGTCTTCTTTTCGAGATATTCTTTATAGTTACCTATCAAATATTGAACATAGTAAGAACTTTGTCAATATTCCACTGTCATCTGTAGCTACACAAGTTGAATTGATTCAAACATGTAAAGTTCCCAGTCTGAATGAACTGTATACCAAGTATCTGCTGTGCACCACGCCATGCCTTTTTGACAATCTTTCTTGTTGTTCCAGGCGATTGTGTCTCAGCAATATGTGCCCAAGGCAATTTGTGAAGGTGTTATAACTTGTATTAGAAAAAAAGAATAAAAACCCTTCATTTCGTGGTTCGCATAGGCCAATTACTGTTTGTTCGATAATTAGCAAACTTCTTGAAAAAGTTCTCTTCCCGTTTATTAATGTACGTTGCAATTTTGGCGACAATCAATTGGCATTGGAGTTCAAAATGCACATGCTATTTTCTTGGATATTCTTGATCGGCACCGTTTGGCTAAGTAAAGTCTGTATGTGTGTGCTTTGGACATCTCTAAGGGCTTTGACTCTGTCCTTCATCCTCATGCTATCCTTGCTTTCCTTTGTAATGGTTTCAACCCTTTCATTCGCTCTTATTTATGGCATCGGTATCAAAATTCTCATGTTGAGGTGTGTTCTGGTATTCATCTTACCGATCGTACTTCAGTAAAGAGAGGAGTCAAATAAGGTTCGGTCATTGGTCCAGCTTTATTTCATAACGCTATCAGTACAGCTACTAGAAACATTCTCCCTTTCCTGATTGATCGGTTCATTGATATTAGCCAACTATCTTATGCTGATGATATTGTTTTGCTAGCGAAAGATCTTGATTCATTTCACTCTGCCGTTAATGTAGTCCAATCTAGTCTTTCAGACATAGGTCTTTCCTTAGAGGCTTTTAAAACAGAATTTATGGTTTTTCATCCAAATTCAGGGGTAGGTGAGTCTCTTTTAGTCGGGTCATCCTGAATTGCATGTTTGTATAAGTTAAATTATCTGGGAATACCTTTTACTGCGTCTATGAAGAATACGCGAACTCTCATTATTCAAGCTATTAAGGAAAAACTTCTAAAGACTTATGATATGCTTGCTAAAATAAAAGGGCAGTTTGACAAGATTTGCCTAGGAAGGCTCTATAATGCAATGTTTGTGCCCCAATACTTTTTATAACGCCAATTTGGAAGTTTTTTAATAAGACTGAACGCCTTATAATCCATAGACAGTTCTTTAGATATTGTAAGTTTTTTCTTGGCCTTCTCTTATGGATCAGGAACACTTACATTGTTAAGAAATGCAGAGTTTTTGATATTACGTTGAAAGTGGAAGAACTTAGGCTTAGGTTTGAAAAGCGTAGAGAATGTATCGTTAATTTTCCTCTTAATTACATCCGATTATTGTTATTGCTATAGTATTGTTATTCATTAGAGATGTTTTCATTGTATCTTTTTATATCCTAGGTTGTATTTTCTAAGTCTGTGTCTGTGTCTGTGTGTGTGTATTTGTTCTTTTTCTCTTTATTTACTCCTCTATCAGCATTTCATGTTTGTAAAGAGGGTACAAATAAATTATTATTACTATTATTATATGGTCACTGCATATGTGACCGAAATATTTTTGTGAAATTCATCACTGTTTATTAAAAGGATTTTATGCCTATTTGAACTTTTATTTATCGTCATGGAAAGGCAATGTGGTCTTCGAAACTATCTAAAACAAATAAAGAAATATAGTTGGGAACAAAAAAGAAGTTGAAAGAGCTTAAAAGGCCTTTTCCGGTGTTCCCTCTAGTTTCCCCCCTTCCAAACAAAAAAAAGGTTTCTTGGTGGGTATATTAATTGAATGACAAATTTTCCCCAGCTCCCAGATTTTGAAAAATACACTTTGCCCCTCCCCCTCCCCTAAATTTTGGTAAATTGACATCAATGGGAGTTTTCATTGTGCTTAATTTACACTAGTCGAAGTTCTATCTTCCAAACTGCCAGTTTCTAAGTCTTTTATTTGAAGGGCATAAACTCCTTTTTGAAAAAGCTATACTTGGGGTTTTGCATTAAAGAAAAAGCTGCTACCAGACAAAAAATGTCTTCCTTGGTTTTTACCAAGTAGCATGACCGACCTAAAATTTCAGAAGCTGTCAGCTGTTTCAATATTTTTTTCTTGTCTTTTTGCCGTATAGCCCCCCCCCCCCGACAAGAAATGCATTTCAACTGCTTAGTCATTTTCTTAAGAAATGAACAGATGCAGCGCTTACGACTACAAGCACAAACCAATGAAATGAAGCACTTGAATTCCCTTTTTTCGCGGCAATTTCTTAGAACTGTTTATCAAATCGTCGCTGGTACGTCAAAAGAACGTATCTGGCGTTTTCAAACTTTTAAAACCCTTTGATGAGCTGCTTCAGAAGGAAGATCAGCGGGGTAATTTATGTTCTATCACACTTCAATCCTCTTGATCTACATTACCCTGCCGATCCTCCCTAGGAGAGCTTTGCAAACGGTTTTTCGAAAACTGCTAATCCTCCCTTTGAGAACAGTTTAGAAAACACTTCTAGCTAACAGCTAATCCTCCCTTTAGAACAGATTAGCAAACGGTTTTTTCGCAAACTGCTAATCCTTCCTTTGAAAACAGCTTAGCAAACGAACTGTTAGTCCTCTGTTTAAGACCAGTTTAGCAAACGAACTACTGATCCTCACTTTGAAAACAGCTTAGCCAACCGTTTTTTGCAATTACCCTGGAAGCGTCTAAATATCAGATACGACTTTTAGGCGTAATAGCAACGATACATACTTTTTCCAAATACTTAGGGGAAAATCCAAAGAAGAGGCAACCCTCCACGAAAACAGTTCTGGGGAGCTACTATTGTTTTAAACTTACAGTAGTCAGAGTTTCATTATCCAAACTGCCAGTTTCTAAATCTTTTGACTGAAGGGCATAAACGCCAGTTGGAAAAAGGTATAATTGAAGTTTTCTATTGGGTCCAAGCGTCTTGCAGGCTTTCAACAAATCTTCTGGGGATACAAGAACTAGCCCTCTAGCCCGGTTTATTCGACAGTAGGCCTCAGCCAAAGAGAGAAGTCCACCAGCTTCCTGTAAATCATGAAATTTCACTGTTTTTTATTCACGCAACAATGAACAAAGGAAACAAGGTATTTACAACATAAATAAGAAATAAATCAACCATTTTAGCCACTCTTCTTGGGCGTCCAGTAAATGATAGCATGCAGTGAAATCAGATAATTAGAATTGCTTAAGTAGAAAATTACACAATAATATATATCTTAAAAAGTTCGGGAAAATCAGGAATTCAATTTTTAATGAAAAAAAAAATTTCATAGTCAGTTATACTGATTTGGTAATAGCGAACGTCTAGTTTAAAGAGAAACACCTGGGCAAGAAATCAGCAAAAATTAGCTAAAACAAATTAAACCATTTATTTAAAACAAGATACACATTCATAGGTATCACCCAACCGTAGGATCTTTTAGTAAAAAAAAAGAAGGTAACAACTATAAATTTTAGTCCAAATTACAGTAAATGCAATAATAATTAAAACTGATCAACATAAGAAACATTTTTAAAAGCCACGAACTATTAGAAACAAGAACAAAACTCTGCACAAAGTTTTGCAAGTAACAATGTGACCTGGAACAAACCGGTGCCAATTTTAGAACTCAACCAGATCTCTGGGAGGTTAGGCTCGAAGAGGGACAATGGGAGGTGGGATGAAGTTCTTGTTGATGGGATGGTAGGAGAACTTTGAGCCAAACTACATGCACAGTTTCTCACCAAGGATATAAAGGGGATCAAGTTTAAACGTTTCAAGATAAAAAGAGTAGGCTAAAGAAACGGGAAACTTCTTTACTTTTTTATGCTTTGGAGCCCGAAATTTCTCTAGATTTTTCAGCATGTAGATAGCACTGATTTTCTTTTTTTTGCAATCAAATTTCTATTTTTATACCAAGTAAGGCCAGAATAACCCTAGTAGGGCAGTGCGGTTCCTGAGGATGTTTCGGCCTATGGATGGTTCGATTTCAGGTTGGCTTTTCGTAAGAAATGAAAATCTCATTGCTGATCATTTCTTATTTAATCGCCATATCCAGTTTCGCTGCACACTACCTCAGCTAGCGAAAGATCATCTATAAATTTCCATCTTAGGTCTAGACCGACACTTATTTCATTGACCATGAGGAGGAAGCACTAAGGACCGATCACTGTTCCTTGCGGAACACCGCAGAAAACCAATAAAGAAAAGGGAAATTTATTTTTTTATAATTTCTTTTCTGTTCTCCAGAAAACCTTTTAAAAATTAAAAAATATGTTCAGAGATTTTTTCCAGTAGAATTTTTCAAACTTTAAAAAATTTCCAGGGTTTTTTTTTTAATTTCCAGTTAAGATTTTCTTCGTCATCTTTTTTAGTAAAATCTTGTGCTCAACAAGATCGAAGTTCTTTTTTAAATCTATTGCAATTAAATTTATCATTATTTTGGGCTCTTCTAGATGTTTTAAATGAAATCAAATAAACTAATTAGATAGTGAACAGTCGAAGACTTCGGGATTCGTTCTTATTAATTACTATGAATTTTTTTTAACCACAAAGAAATAAAACTCACATAAACTTGACTTAAGACCGATGTAACAGGGATTGGGCTCACACAGGAGAAATAATCAACTATTTCTTTTTTTGGAATAGGAGAGATGAATCCAATCTTCCACTTTTTTAGGAAATATCCGGTTTTAGTAATATTATTGTAACTAATATGAAGAGGGGGCGATAATTCATTAGTAAAATCTTTAGCAGGGACTACTGGAACATCAAAGAGTGTTATTGACGTTCTCGTATCAAGGTAAGTTTCTTTCTAATATCTGAAATTGAAATATTGGGAATTAAATTAGAATTTACATTTTAATCTTGTTGTGAATTTTGGTATTGTTTTTCACAGGTATTTTCAAAGACCACACTGCCTTTCCATGACGTAGAAATAACAGTTCAAACATATAATTTTTAACATATACTTTTAATCATTTTTATTTATAATAATTTTAATATATAATTTTCTTTATCTCCATTAACCTCATCTCTCAGAGCAACTACAGCAGACAAACTTTTTTCTGTTTTTTGGGGTTCCTGAAAAGTTATAAAAATGGCGTATCGCCGCCCTTTTAATTACCATAGCCGAAAACTATTCAAGCATTGAAAAACCCTGATTTTAGCTTTTTGAGAAATTTAACTTTTCGAAAATTTATATTGATGTTAAATAAGGTCCTATGTAGAAGTTTTGTTTTTTCATATTAATAGCGGCATAATTCAGATGCTTTCGAAAAAAATACTCAAAACCAACTTTTTATGCTCTTTTCAGTGGTATAAACTAAATTCAAATATTTCGAGCAAATTCGAAATTATTTCATTTTACGGCTCATGTCTCCTTTTTCCCATAGATAAGATAATCCTCTTCTGTCAAAAGTATTCTAAGCCAATTCAATATCAATCCATTTTTTGGCGTATGTCTCCTTTTTATTTGACAAAAAAGGCGACAAATGCAAGATCCCCATGTTATAGCTCCACAAAATAATCCTCATCTGCCGAAATTGGCGACACTACCTTTTCTATTACGAAACAAATAAGAGTTCCAAATAGGGATAAGTCCTTTTTTTAGACAGTGAAACAAATATATACAAAAACTCTAGACGTTGAACGACATAGTCAGTCATCATCATCATCAGTAGAGTAACTTAAGTATTACAATTAAAACAAACTATATTTATACTGAATAAAATATTAACTTCTGGGTCATGGAAATAGCCAACTAAAAATTATTAAGTGTTCATAATAAAGCTTAATATAAGTGTTGATAATATTTCTGAAAGCGGGAACATACTTTTCAAATTTGTGCTTGAAAGAGGGATAGCACTGTTTAAAAACCATATTTTAATGTATTCGTGATCTAGTTACGCTGTTTGGTTAATTTAACTATATTTGCTGAGTTTTAAATATTTTTCAGACATACCTTAATAAATCATAGCTTCAGGAATGACCTTGACGGTTTTTATCTATTAATAAGGCTTTTGGTTGCATTGGTGTTCCTCAAGGATCGGTATTTATTTATTTCTCTATAAATCGAAAAGTATATAGATTACATAAACGAAATTGCAGAAATACTTTAACAAATACTAAAAAAAACAAGATTTAGAATAGCCTTAAAAACATAACTGCATAAAATACTTAAAAAAATAATATCAAACATTA